>NC_056741.1:957011890-957174390 GCF_019279795.1 Protopterus annectens | reverse complement strand
AACTAGGTCTCAGTTACTGCACAGATATCGATGTTCTCCATTTTTAGGAGTACCTCGAGAGAGTGCATTTTGAGGTTTAGACTTCTAGCATTGAGTAGCATTACCTTCAGAATTTGCATGCTTGTACCTGTTACGGTGGTGGTTTTGTCCTTTGAACTTTGCCTAAAAAGGCACTATAGGAGTGGCAAGAGCCTTAGCCAGTAACCTGAATCCCTGGGGTGACAGGTGCAGACCATCTCTGGCAAAACATTGTGGTCTGTCAATCATGTTGTCCCAGGCAGACAGATACTGTATCCCCTTTGAATGACACCAGGAGCTTAGCCAATTGTTGAAGTCAATCATTTTGTCCTTGTATTGTGGTATCATTCTGGGCGAAGGCAGGATGCTACTCAGGGCTAGGGTCATACCTGCCTGGGTCACATGATCCAAGAGCTCTTCCATGTCTCTTTTCATGTAGTCCAGGGAGGTATGTCTCAAGTCATTCACTCCATCATGGACAATGACAGAGTCATATTTGTACTTGTTGTGGAGTGACTTGAGTGCATGCGTTCTATGGTGATTCCGGCACCCGACAGGCAGCTGACTGTAATTTTCTCCTTGTTCAGCCTAGTGAGTGGGACATCGTATGTGTGTATGTGTGTATGTGAGTGAGCACAGGATGAAGAATAGTAAAAGTCTTATACTGTACATTCATGACGTTTAAGGTATCACCTGAGCTATAGGAACAATTATATTTTAAAGAGCACAACTTCAGGGGATTGAAAATATACATTTCATTAAAAAGATATTTTCTCTTTACTTTCTCTATGTGTCTATGACCCAAAATGTATGCAGAACCAAAGTACAGTGGATATTTATTATGGGGCATGAGATATGTCACTGTATTTTCTGGACAACGATCTGATATTTAGTGAGACAACACTGACAGCCTGTGAAAACTGTAATCACCTGGTCTGTCTGCAAAATGCATCATGTTTGACAAATTAAGTGCTAAGAAAAGACCAGTTCCAGTAAGCTGAAGCACTATTAGAATTAACATTTTTCTTTATTATTTTTCATATTTTCCTTGAAAAGGGATGCTAAGTAAGTTTAGCATGTCTCTGATGTTATTTGCTTTCTGGAAAACAATGCTAACAGCTCTACTATGAATTGGTATTACAACATATGTTCTGTGACTCTGTGCTGGAAATATATTAATGTTCCATACTGTTGTCATTAGTGCTACTATGGTGAACAAAACTACACAGACTGAAATCCTATCACTGCTCTTTGACCCTTTTGTTTTATGATAAATACTGTTTCAGACATGGTGGCCCCCACCACTACTAACTATGCTGTGAATTAATCAGTTTGTTACTATGACTTTATTTGACCTAGAATGACATGAAGTGGGACTGTTTTTGCCAGTAAATCTTTCAGGGATTCTTTAATAAGTAAATAAAGTCTAATCATCCATATGAAAGCTGTCTCATGACAATACTCTGTGTTCATTTTGCAAGATAAATGTGTTTACTATACTAAAATGAGGCCCAAACTACTCCAAAGCCACAGATTACTTTCATGCACTAAAAGATAAAAGGAATTAAATGCTATGTATTACTTAAAGGCTGATAGGACATCTGGTCATAGTGAAATGTTCTGACCAGCAGCATGTAATATTGAGCAACCGTACTGTGAACAACAGATGAATTTACTGTTGTGTGCCACCCACTCCCCCCCCCACGCAATCAGCAAAGTATAATTGTAACGTGATTTAGGTTGTGAGCAGTTACATCATCTGAATAAATAATGTGATACTGCAGGTTGTTTAGGCCAAACGTTAGCTCTCCTACCTCTCTCACATCAGCAGTCTTATTTTGGTTATCATTATTTTCCTTACAGATAAATTCCTCTCTCCATATTTCTTACTTTCTCTAGGTTTTACTCAGCCTTTTTTATCCATCCTCATCCCTCTTTGCCAGCCTATGAAATCAAACATGAGTTGTACATATGTTATGTGTAACTTAGTTCTATAATGCTATCAATGTCTGTAGAAGCATAAAAGACAATTTCTCACTAGTGATCACTGTTACTGAAGTATAAATTTTACTGTAGAAAGCTTTGCAATGTGGTACAGATGAATATCTCCTCTCTTCTGTGCTATAGCTCATGTCCCACTGATGTATATTTTCATACATACAATTTAATTAATGTTAATGATTTTTATGGTTTCTGATTTTTTTTTTGTGGTATTTCTTACTCCAGGTCACTACCCAGAAAATGGCTAACAAGCTTAACAAGGGTCTACTTTACATGCTTGAAAGCTGAAAAACCCAAATGCAAATCGCACGACACATAAAGAGCGAACCGCGAATACGTCGAACAAATGAAACCACGAAAGTGGAAATATTGAATTCGCACTGTTGGCCCGTCTGCGGTATAGCTCCATAAGGTAAGTTTGTGATAGTTACGGACCTTAGGGTTAGGGAGGGGTTAAGGACAGTGCAGAGATAGTTGTGTATGTGGGGCTTAGTGTAGGGTTAGCAGTAGAGTTTTGGTGCTTTAATTTTGGGTTAGAAGTAGGGTTTTGGTTAGTATATGTATGTGTTTTTTTATTGTGTTTGGGTAGGTAGTGTGTTGCGGGTGGTGGGTTGGCCGACTATGATGGTGCGAGGTTTTAAATTTCTTGTTTTACTACGTTTGATGTATTCGCAGTTCGCTCTTTATGTGTCGGGCTATTTGGATTTGGGTTTTTCGTGTTT
This sequence comes from Protopterus annectens, assembly GCF_019279795.1. Lineage (NCBI taxonomy): Eukaryota > Metazoa > Chordata > Ceratodontiformes > Protopteridae > Protopterus > Protopterus annectens. Next base: position 957,171,649 of record NC_056741.1, on the reverse strand, counting down.
CGAGCACATAAAGTAGACCCGCTTAACAATACATAATAAATGAGTAAATGCATAATGTGCAGACATGGAAATAAATAAAACAGTGTCAGAATTTCATGTTGTGATGTACATTGCAATATGGTGAAAGTGACAGCAAACTGTATACGGAGGACAGCTTCCTTCTACAGTTTTCTGTTATGTTGCAAAAGTTTACAAAGGCAATTGGATAATCTTAACACTATGCCCTTTATATGTTTTCATGGGACAAAGATTTTGGCAAACAAGTTTATTATTTTTTTCTTAACAGACTACAGTTGAGATTCATAGAAATGATTCATACTGAGTAGGGCCACTATGCAAAAAAAAGGCCAAATGCCATCTGTCTACCACATTGTATTGCTATTGAAAGGGTACATCACCTGGTATGAAGTTCTATGAATATGACCTACAGATAGGAGCAATATCTCAAAGCAATTGAAAGACATATAGTTGTACCACATTGCAAGGCTGTCTACAGTAAAATTTACACTGCAGTAACAGTGATCACTAATGAGAAAGTGTCTATTATACTCCTGAGGAAATATAGGCTGAGAACCTGTAGCTGTCATATTGATAGCATTATAAACATGTCAGTCTTACAACACATGCAGATAGACACACACTCAGACAAACAGATATGCAAGTGCACAGTCACACACATACACACACACACGCGCACACACACACACACACACACACACACACACACACACACACACACATACACACACACACACACACACACACACACACACACACACACACACACACACACACACACACACACACACAGAATCACCCATGAACACAGAAACTTGTGCTTAAACACACATGCACATATATGTGTGTACGCATACAAGTATGCCAAGACACCCACCCACACACACAAATGCACACAGACACAACACACTCACCCATGAACACAGATACATGTTGTATAAACACACACACACACACACACACACACACACACACACACACACACACACACACACACACACACACACACATATGCACTGACACACACAAACACACATGCACACATATGCACAGACACACACAAACACACATGCACACACAAGCATGCATGCACATCCACACATACACACACACACACACACACACACACACACACACACACACACACACACACACACACACACACACTTGCCCACTCTCATATACTCAAAGATATACATACATATATACAGACATGCCTGCATACAAATAGTTCAAGCATGGGCAGTAGTGCCCTTCTTGCCTGCCAATATGCGAAAACAGTTGTTCCTATAATAAATGTCAGGGATGCTCTTAAAAATATCTAAACTAGTGTTTGCTTTAATGTAATTTGGTCATCTATTCCATTCACCAGTTTCTCACTCAGAGAACCATTTAATATACTTCTCATTCATGTAGAATCTTTTACATGTGGTGATTTTCTACTACTCTTTGATAACCCCAAAACATTCCCATAGTTTATTGTCTCTAAATACCCTATATACCTGAATAAGATCTCCTTTTAAATATCTGTATGAGACCCTGTACAAGTTTAAATATTTTAGTCTTTCATAATAACTTAAATTTTCACATCCATGGATACCCTTGGTATATTTCAGATGTACTCTTTCCAGTTTACTTGTGCTTGATTTTTTTATTAGGTTTCCATACTGTTATTCCATACTCATGTCTGAGTCTAATGTAACTAACAAACAATGACATCATCATTTTTGATTTCCTAGACTTTATAAATCTTTTTAGACAATCTATAGTTCTATAATTATTATTAACCAGAAGGTTGATATGATTATTTTTCTAAATAATGCACCTGTAGCAATTGGAGAGACTCAGAGGTTTCTAAATAAGAAGGTAAAGGGACTCCGGCACATACCTTACACAGTCTGACTAAAGTTCCTCTCACTATCCTCAGTATCGTATAGACTTCTCAGGGAAGACTTATGCCTGGCTTACAGAGAAATCTCTGACCCAAGCTAATGAATTTGCTGCACATCCATAAATCAAATGGGACTACAGATACCCATTCTAGGGACCTAAATATGGCCTGTAACTTGAATAGGACATGCTGGAGGGACAGATTTGACTCCCAGCAACTGCTGTGGCTTTGGATTAGGCTGCCAATTCATCTGAAGCAGAGCACCTCTATGACACTGTTCAAAAGGAACCTGGACGAGTGGATGGGGCACCATAAATTCTTACCAGGGATAGTACGCACAACCATCCTGAACATGGGCAGTCATTAATAAATACAGTCCTGGGTACTGACTAGACTATCTATGGTATTACATTGGGATGAAATGGCTAGGCTTGAAATGGACTCCGAGGTTGATAGCCTAGTAATCTCCTATGATACTATAGACTCAATGCTAGATCTACCCATGTACCAGGTCCTTAAATTAATCTACAGTTTCAATCACCGTGTGCTGTATTAAATATTCACCTTCCAATTTGTGTCTCCCAGATCTCATATGCTTAGTTTTTGATGTATTTATTAGCATATTATTTTCCTGTGCCCAAATGGTCAATTTGGTCAAGTTCTTTTGCAAGCATGCCCTATCTGTAGTACATGTAATCAGTTTACCCATTTTAAGTCATCTATATACAGACTGTAGAGCACCTCAGATGAAAAAGATAGAGTTGAAAGATACAACCTAAACAAGTGTGGGTCTAGGATAGAGCCATGTGGGACAGCCTGATTGCAACCAAGAATTTTTCCTGTCCAATTTCTGTCTGATTCTTGCAATGTCCTATTTGTAAGCCATGCAGCTATCCATCTTATTAAGAGTACATCAATACATACTCGCTCTAATTTATTGATCAGTGTTTTGTGTACTACCCTATCAAATGCTAAAGTTAAATCTATATAAATTATGTTACAGCACAATTTTTCATTCATAGCTGTCATTATATTGTTATAGAACATACATGCTGATATCTGATGTTAACTGAATGTCACTAGGACAATTTATCACCCACTTTGTGGAGCCAAACTGCTTTGCATAAGATTTTGTAAATATATCTGTAATTTGTTAAGCCTGAGAATAAATTTTTGAATCCCACAATGTGATGGATTCATGAATAGCTACACATCGCACTCCTATCATGTGCGTATCTCGCCAGGACATGCATGATAGTGCAGTATTTTGTATTCATTAAACAGCTCTACACATTGTGTAGCACTCGAAAACAAAGGTAAATGGTAGGATAAACTGATGCAAGCATAACTAGCCAAATTACATGGCAATTAACAAATCCAAGATGGTGGAGCCATTTAGGAAGCTATAAAGTAATCATGTATGCTTGGTGTATCTCTTTGCCATGAACACCAAAACCTATTGGAATACATCCACCATCACACTTAGAAAAAAAAAAACAATGTTAGGGACTGCTACTGCTCTCTTACATGCATATGTGCAACTGTCTCAAATCTATACTGCTTCTGCTGCTGCTAGACCTTGGCCAAGGAGAAAAAGGGCATTCAGACCCTGTTTAAGTTATCATGGACAGTATGATATTGAAATATTAGAGTGATAAAAGGGTTGATCGAGAAACTACAGGAACTCTGCAGCATCTACTGACTCCACCACAGACACAGGGGAAATCGAGTAGAACCTATATCAGTGGAAACTAAGGTATGTGTACCATTAAGGATATTAGCTACTGCTATATTCCAGAGAACCACATGGGATGTACTAGGAGTGTCACAGGTCTCAGCCACCATAATATTGCACCAATGTCTTAATGCTATGCTAAAACATGCAAGGGAGTACATCTATATGCACAATAGAGGAGAGGGCAAGAACAATGCAGGAATTTTAAGCTGCAGCACACTTTCCTGAAGTTTTGGGGGCCATAGACTGCACTTAGAAATAAATGCCCCACTTTGTGAACATCCGTTTTTTTTTTTTTATTAGTTTGTTTCATGGTCAGTTGAACAGGGAAGGACATACATCAATAGCAATGGGGTTCCACTCAGTCAACTGCCATGTTATCTGTAATATCTGAGGGATCATCTCAGCGTGTATGTGCAGGCAACTCAGGCAGTTACTTTGACTCACACTTTTGGCGCACCTCTCAGCTTTACACAAGGTTTGCTATGGGGTGATGTCAATTAAGGCCATTTACTGGGTGATGCAGGTTATACACTGGATCTTTGGCTCATGAACCCATCAGAAATACACATACACCCATAGAAGAAGGATACAGTGATGACCATGCTCAGACTAAGAACATCACAGAGCATGTGTTTAGCATGTTGAAGTCATGGTTCCACTGTCTAGACACATCAGGGGGTGCCCTGCAGTACAACCCAGGCACCTGTGCAGAAATTCTCATAGTCAGTGCCATGTTGCACAGCATCATCTTGAAGAAACAGCAGCAACAAGGACAGCAAGGACCAGGACCTCCCATTCTTGGACCACAGGTAGTGCCAGCATGTCCAGCACATACAGACAAGGATTTCGAGGTTGATTTTCCAGCTGCAGATGGAGCTGGCAGATGTAGGTGTACACAATATGCCCTTGCCCTGGCTAAGAGGCAAAGGATAACAAACAGACTCACCACCTAAGAGACAAAGGTTAGTATGCACACTCACCAACTAAATGACAAATTATAGCATACACACTCACCAGCAAAGTAATACATATAACTACCTAAGCTCATACAAATATTAAAACTGATGCCATGCCAGCCAATGTCTACAAACGTAACTTCCCCATGTAATGCCTAGGTACAAATAGCATCAGACAGAGACAGCTGCAATGGGCATGACCTGTACTTGCAGTAATATCAAGGTAAGTATGGAACCTGCAGTATACGAACAAATGTGTAAGAAGATAAACATAACTGATATACCTGCATATTATTAGTTGTAAATGTACTCAAGCAGAGCCTAAGTGAGCTATCCACTAATTGCATTATTGGCTTATAGGAATGATATCTGCAATATACAGCTATGCATTGTACACAATAACCAGTATCAAGCCAGTCACTACCCACTGTACACAAATCGTCAACAGGGCAATTTTATCAGCTGTTTCTCAAGTAGAGCAGTAAGCAGGAATGCAATATTAGTGATATGAATGCATGACTTACAATATTAACTAAAACAAAAATCCTTCTGAAATGAGCATATACAAACACATCCAAAATTTTCTTATGTAATTTATATGCCTAAAATCAACATAGTGAGAAAGACTCACTCAGCTCTCCACTCTTTGCAGCACATGTATATGCTATCCATTTTATGCATCACACATATATGCAACCCTAAGTCAAACCTAAGTGAATAAAGTGCATGGCATAGTCATCATCCTTTGGAAAGAGTGGGCTACACTAGGTCAAGGCTGATGTCAAAGTAGTGAGTGTGTGTGAGTAAGAAAAACAGAGCATTTAGTAAGGTATGAAATATCTCAGGGCCACTAAAAGGAGATGAATCCCAATCAACATTAATGTTTACTTAGCTTGCATCTGTATGAGTTGGTATGGTTATTTTTTGTGAAATGTATGCATGTCTGCATGAACACAGTCAATGTCTAAGCTAGCAATCCATCATGGCATGCCAGACAGGTGTGAGTCGCATATGATACAGTTGTCACTTCAGTGTTGTTGCTCCCGACCATGCAAGATGCCTCTGTCAGGAGCACTGCCACTTCCACATCTCCTGTTCAAAGTGTTCCACATCACCTGTTCAAAGTGGGGTGCTACATGAAAATGAGCTCTCTTCGCAACTACTTCCTGGACCACATCCCTATGGCCTACCACACCTGGCTGTTGACACCTCAGTCACTGATGGAGCAGTGGAGGTATTGTCACTACTGGAGAAGGATTTGTCATGGCCAAGTTGGATAACACCAGAGGATGTTGCTGCTCTATGGGCATGTGAATGCTGACCCTCACAGACACTACCCAATCCAGTGTGTTACTCATCCTATCCAAAGAGTCACCCACATGGCTGAGGCAGTCAGGCTCTTCAGAATGCACTGCATTTAGGACTCACACTATATCTACCAAGGCCCTGTTGGAACATGCCTATGCTTCCATGAAGACCCTATACATATGTCTGGTGATATGTACAGACACACCATATCAGGAGGGTGGAGGACGGTAGGCTTCCTCTGAGCACCTCTAGCAACCCTCGTGTGTGATACCACACCTTCACAATGGCTATGGGCAGATTCAACCAACTCTGCAAATGGAGTAACCACACTACCACGACCAACTGTGTCACAGTGTAGGCATGCTGACTGTGTCTGAAAAAAGGCCACGGGGTGTATGAGCTGCAACCTCAGTGTCAGACTGAACCCCTGCACCCACTAACTGTGCCTCTATATTGCCACCATCCTTATCAGAGCCTACTGATACTCTGACATCAGGTGGTATAAGTTCTACACTGCCACTGTCAGGGTTACCTGTGATAATAATCAACAAACACAAGAAGGAGAGAAACAGTGACTAGAAATAATCCAAACTGTGTTCTAAACATTCATGTTAAACAATTTCAAATGCTAAAGGCATACAATGCTTACTCTCTCCTCAGACTTGCATCATGTGCTTTCAGATGGTAATTCTGATGCCCTGGAAAAAGAGGAAGGCAGTGAAAAGAAGGCTAGTAAATATCACAATGAAAATGATACAACAACAAGAGAATAATGCTCTGTCTATATTCCCCTTAAGAAATATCTCAAAATCAAGCAGACTGACCATTCCCTTCCCCTCAACACAATCTCTTTTGGATTCTGTCTCTTCTAAGCTACACATCTCAGTGTTTCCAGATGTCTGAAGTATACAAGTATTAATACATAAAGGTGTCTAGAATGGAAGTAAGTGTCTTATATATACCTTAACTGGAAGTTGTTCTAGGGACATGCTTGGCCTGTCATCAACATCAGCACTAACATTAAGAAGTCTGTGTGAACCCTCTGCTGAACTGTCAGGATCTCACACAGTTCAGAAGAAATACTCAGTTTCAGTGAATGGTAGATCAGAAGCAAGCCCAGACCCTGTAGCCATTTCTTCTTGTGCTACATAGCTGCCCTCCTGCAGGCAGCTGTAATCATATTAGTGGCACAGTGCAACACCTGATTATAGTTTCTGGGATGGCTGCCTACTGCTTTTATGTCAGTAACCATGTGCTGTTATATACTTCTTCTGGCAGACATATCACCTCTACCGGGCATGTAGGATGCATTGTGATGCATGGCTTCAATGATGGCCTTTTTCACTGCATCACTGAATGATAGCACGCATGGAATGTGGTCTGGGTGTCATAATCCTGTATGACACAAAACAAAAAAAAGACAAAATGCATTTGTAGAACATTGAGAAATTATTCTCCTCAAGTAAAAGCTGTGCTCCCATCCTCAGCACAAAACAATTTAACATGCAATACTCATTTTGGAGTGCAGACAAGCTAAGGGACCCCCCACCCCCCCAAAAAAGAAAAAAAATTGTAATAGATTAGCATTACAACCATTCTATTAACATTTCTGTAATGAGGGCAGAAGTTGTGTAACTGACTATTTGATGACAGTATTATCAATAAATAGGCAACAATTCAAAGTAGAAATGCAAAAATAATTTTCCTTGGTCTCGCCACTGTTGTGGAGGTTAGCAGAGGACATCTGAAAATTCTAACACCTCTGTTGGCTGCACATACACAACCCTTTGACGTTGATAATAAAACACACTTGTCTACATTAACTGGTGAAATTCCAAGACCAAATGGTAACACAATACTGTGATGCAACCACACCATTCATTAATAAACTTTGAAAACACAGCAAGAGCTGTCATACCTGTACTATGCCAACAGTGAATGAAAAAAATGCATACAGATAAAAAAATCTATTGCATATTGAAATGAAATACATTCCAGATATTAAAATGTTAGCAGTTTATGAAGATGACAAACCTACCTTATGAAATAAATCAGAAATACCAGTAACAGTCTGTCTGTATCAAACCTGTTTACCCTCCCTCCACTTCCATAACTACACCATTGCCTTTATATAATATAGATTCAGCCCTTTGAGCATTGTGAAGATGAAAATGAGGTATTAAATCATTAGCATTCCTAAATACAAAAAAATTCACTTGGTGTATGGGAGATAAACATCATCTAAGTAGCTACACGATTGCATGCACTTGCCGTACGACTGCAGGGAGGAGCAATGACAATTGTTAGCTGTTAATGACTTGCAAGTCTTGATGATTACACTAATTACAGCAACAAGCAATACTGAAGAGGTTCTTCTGTCTGAAGTGTGTTTGTATCAAGTAGAGTAGACAAGAAAAAAAGTGGAAAAACCTTGAGAGCTATGAGAACAACCTTAACAACACTGATATTCTGTTAATAATAGAGCACTCTCTATTCTCTGCTTAATAATATTCTGCAGTGCTTATCAGCTATATTACATACTGAAAAAAGATGTAAGCAACTGCTCATGATATTGCATTTCTGTTACTTAAGCTGAGAGAAGGGGAAGATATTCAGAAAATAAAGAGAAGAAATAGCTGCAGTGTTGGTAACCTTACATTAATATGGTGTGGGCTATTATTAGCCTAAATATGTTGCCAAAATCGCATTTATCTAGACATGTTCAAGCAAATGAGAAAGGAACCTTTTATAATCTTTCTTCTGAGGGACCTGTAATTTGATTGTCTGCTAAGTCAGGTCTGTATAATATATACATTTTCTGATTACTACTCTAAGCATCTGTTGATGGCAAAGAGGAATACGAAACACAACTAACCGTGTGTTGTTATTGCAGTTAATTGAGTGTTCAAATCCAGACAGTGTGCTGTTTGAGAGAGGTAATGCATACTTTCTGAGCATATGAACAGGCTGTAACGTGTAAAGAGTAAGAAAACCTCACAATCATGCAATTTCATTATTATTCCCTGACATTTATTTTTTCTTTTTTTGGGTTCATCATTTGTGCACATTTTGGCAAAGCTCACTTTGGACTGGCAGGATTTCATGGAACTGAATCAGAGTCCACTGTCCAAGGTACAAACTGAGAAATTTAATTTAGAATGCCAAAATTAGTGCATTTTAGAGGGCCATGGCTGTGCTTTGCTAAATTATATATCTCAGCTAAGTGGCTAAGTGTCACTGTAGCAAACAGTGTCAATGCAATGAGTTTAATAAAACAGAAGAGATGATGCAGGGTTTGAATCCATCTTGCAGATATATATTTTTAACTAGATATACAATAACAGTAGAATAATAATATACTGTACATGAAATGCAAATGCTAAAGTATGTGAAAATGTTCCATATCTTACCTGTAGTTAATGTGAGATGAGGTTGCAAAGGTGTTGCTGTTGTCTAGTCACCTGTTGCCCTTAAATAATAGCAGTAGCAAGGGTTGTTGTATCATATGACAGGTCGTACAATATTATAACACAGAAGGATTAACATGAGTACCGTGGACATATGTGTCACATATGCTGTATAACCTCTCAGAATCATACCTCATCACAGTAAGAAGTACTTTTTAATGGTATACTATGTGTCCTAATTATATGTAGTCTGCCAAGCATGAGCTGCTGTTATTGTCGGTCTGCCAAGCCTGATCTGTTGTCATAGTCTATATGTCCCTTTTCTGAGCCATTGACACTACATGACATCCTGATGATGTATAGACCACATACTGCTTTTAATGTTTGCAGCAGTTGTAAAAATGCAGCATATGCATTTGTAATGGTATAACTGTTGATGAATGCAAATACAGACCATGTCTGATTTTGTGCTTTGTGGTGTGTAATATAAATTGTTATTAAAATTTATTTTTTGCCTTTGCAAACAGGACTCACAGCTGAAAGAAAAAGGAAAACATTTAATTTCCATAGTCTTCATTAACACAAACACTCATGGCAGCATTGCACCATTTTTTTGTACTGAATAAGTGAAGAGCACATGATATATACCTTTCTTTGTGGCACAAGGTATAGAATGCAGTGACTTTGAACCAATAACAGAGTTATTCTGGGATTCATATAAATTTTTTTGTGAAGGGAATGCTAAAATTATTACTGAAAATGTAACTTTTACTTTCATCACAACTTCAAATTCATTTTTTCTGTTTGTTGCCTTCTCCATTTGCTTGATGCTGAGCGGCACACAATCATGGTTAATTTGTTAAGGCAAAAAGTGGCAAATTTTATTTGGGCAGCCTTCTGTACCACAATCAGGCTTAGCGGCGATGTGTGAATATCAGTACTCTGGATAGTATTGACTGGGGGAAGATCTCAATGCTGTGGAATTGGCTCTATGGCATGTGATATAAGTGCAGTGACTTTAGTAACAAAACACAGATGATACAGGGTTCAAATCCAGATAACTCTTATTCTTACAAAGGGTGGCAGAATGCAATTTCTAAAAAAACTATGATCAGTAAGGTAATACTACATACACGTGACTATCATAAGTAGGTTGATTGCAAGAAATGTCTCAGTAATGCTTTGATAACTACATCTTTCTAGGTAGGAAATCTCCTTAATGACTTAATTATGAAACCAATTTGACTGTGTGTATAATCACTTAAGCATGATAATTACTGAAAAAATCAACTTTCCAAAAGTAAAGAAGCCAGCACAAAGGTGTATCAGGTGCAACTTTTAATAAAAAGTTAACACAAAATTCCGGTTTTGGCATACATAAAAGAGCCTTCCTCAGTGTAACTGAACAAAAAAACCAAGCACTCCTTATATACACACACCTATGTATGACAAAGATCATACATTGGCTGTTTATAATTGCTCATTCAATCCAGGGGGAATCAAACCCCCTAGTTTAATTATCCATCTTTTTTCTTTATTATTAAGTATATTGTGCCAACCAATTTTATTAGTTCTGTCCCCCTTGATGGTATCAATAACCATAAATCTGAATGATGCTGCAGGATGAACAACCACATGGTTATATAGTGCATTAGTTAGCCTTTTTGATTTAATGTCACTCATTTGCTGACTTATCCTACACTTCACAGGCCTGGATGTCTGGTCCACATAAAAGGCCGAACATGTACAGGTGGCTAGGTATATGACCCAATCAGATGAACAGTTAGCAAAGAATTTGATGTCATAAACATGACTAGTGTTACAACTACTGAAACTTTTTGTCTGATTGAACCTAATGCAGTGTGCACAATGGCCACAACTATAGCAGCCCTGAAGGACATCCCCCAATAGAGTAGATTGTTGAATGGGGGCAACCATCCAGGCTGGCACCTTTTAGTGATTAAAGTGGGATGCCAAGGACCTACCCCTCCTAAAACCAAAATGTCCGTTGTCCCCAATAAGTGTCCTGATCTTCTCGTCTGCTTGTAAGATGTTCCAATTCTGTTGTACAACTTCACAAAAAATAGTAGTATTCCGACCATATGTGGTAATCATTCTGATAGGAGCTGATTCAGAAGTAGATTTGTCTTTGTATCGTAAGAGCTCCTGTCTATCCATACCACTCACCTCCCTACATGCCATTGTGATCACTCCAGATTAGTATCCATGTTCCTTAAATCTCTTGACCATATTCCTCTTGTGATGATTACGTTGATCCCTATCAGAGCAAATACATTTTATTCTCATGAACTGAGACTTCGGTATATTCTGAATGACATGTGGTGGATGATTGCTGCTGGCATGGAGGAGGGAGTTGTATTCAGGAAATTTGCAAAACACCTGCGTCTCCAAAGACCCATTGGTGTTTTTAGTTATAAGAACATCCAAAAATGTAATATGATTTGGATCTTGTGTGGAGGTAAACTCAATACCCCATTTATTCCCATTTAGGTATTCCACAAATTCCTGTAAATACTCCAAATCCCCTCTCCATATCAGCTAACGGACATCCAGGTAATGTCGCCAGATGTCCATTTCTGGCAAATAAAGATTGTGTAAGGGATCATATATAAGTTATTCTTCTATAAAGGCCATAAACAAATTGGTATAAATGGGGGCAAAGGATGCCCCCATGGCCATACCCTTAGTTTGCCAGTAACATTTGTCCTGGTAATAAAAAACATTTTTAGTTAGGACATGTTCTGTCATGACCACTAACAAGGTATTAAATCCAGGGGGATATAGTTGGGCAACTCCAAGCCAGTGTTCCACCGCCAAAAGGCCAGCCCAATGGGGGATATTGGTATATAAAGAAACTACATCCAATGTACAAAGAAGCCAATGGGATTCAACCTGAGCATCTGATGTAATTTGCAAAAACTCGGTGGTATCACGAATATGAGATCTCACCAAAGTCAACAACGGTTTAAGATATTGTGTCAAAAACACTGCCAAAGTTTCCGTCAGTGATCCAATACCCAAAACAATAGGTCTACCCGGTGGATTGGATAAAGATTTATGAATTTTGGGTAGCAAGTATAAATATTGTTTTTTAGGATCTGCTACAGTAAGATGTTTAGCAGTATTATTGGATATAATCCCCTCATCAACGGCCAATTGGATGAAATCATTAATCTGGTGTTTGAAATTACTGGTGGGGTCCAGTGGCATGGACATATAGTACATATGATTATCCAGTTGGATCTGAGCTTCATTGTTATAAGTGTGAAAATCCATCACCACAATGGCTCCCCCCTTATCTGCTGGTGTAATAACAATGTTGGTGTTAGATTTAAGTTCCATTAATGCATCTTGTTGAATCTTTGAGAGGTTATGTGGTTTAATCTGGGCCTCACCATGATAAATGTGTAGATCTTTGAGGACACTATGTAAAAATAACTGTACCACTGGGTGCATAGGTGGCATAAAGTTTGATCTTTGAAAATAAAGAACATTATCAGTGGTACTAGTGTCATTATTCTTATCAAAAAAAATTAAGGTTCAAAGTTCTACTAAAAGCAAACAAATCAGACACAAAATCATTTTCAGGCACAAAGAAAACTGGCACAAAATGTAACCCTTTGCGCAGGAGTCAGAGTCTGAGAAGAGATGTTAAGGACATTCTTGTGTTCTATTTGTTGCTCAAAATCTGGAGTAAAGTTTCCACATTTGGTATGTTTCTTGTGCTTACGTCCCCCCCCCCCTACATCTGGGGTTCCTAAAGGGAAATCTGTGCTATTGTTTATACATTTTGGTGTAGGTGAGGATAAGCCTGGAGGTGCCTCAGAGTCAGTGTAAGAGGAGGACTCCTCCCCAGAGGTACCCATAGAAAAAGAGCTGGATTTCCTTAATATTGATCTGGGACGTTTCCTTTTGTTGGGTTTGGGACCAACACTGAAAAATTTGACACTCTTATATGGACCAAATGGTCTGTCCTTTTCATAGTCCATAAGATCCATATTGAATTTATGTACCTTATGTTCCTTGAGCTGTTTTTCCAAAGTCAAAAGTTCCTGTGCTAAGTGTTGTAAGTAAGTGGAGTCATTTTTATGTCCTACAAATTTTTTGGATTGTTCACACAGCTTTGTGACTTTCAAAATCCCACCATCTATACATCGGGCTGGAGAAAACTATTACACTGCATGGTGAGTCTACATCACTGTCAGGCCCTTCTCCCAATATCATCTTCACTGCAACACAACATTGATATCATCCTCTATAAAGTACACACTCACATTGTAGAAGTCAGACATCTGCAGTGGTGCCAGCAATAAGTACCAAGCTCTTTTGATTGTGCAACTAAATAGGTTGGGGGTTCTAATCTCACATCAAGAAATGTGTGTGATGTTGGGGACATAGCAACACTGGAAGATTAATTCAACAGTTGTGCTTATTTTATTCTCACTGATGAGAAACATTTACACGGTCAGATCAAATTCACATCCCCTTTTCACTCTGTCCATGAACATATACTGTCTGCAATACACGAATGAGGTCATCATTTCAAAAATGCTCTCTCAACCCACTAAAGTCAGACATCTCATTTAGCATGTGCCTGTAATACACTCATATGTAGATTGTAATAGTAGATAGGTTGGGAGTTTAAATACAGCAGTGAGCCTCTCCTGACTGTGTCGGGGTATGAATGATAATGGATACAGAAGTGCCTTACACCTCTTATTACTGACAACAATTAGAATCTCCAATGGGTGTAGAAGTCACTTTTGGGCACGCATCTTATTTGCATGATGCAGCTGATGTCATGCCTTCAAAGATGCAGTGTGGTTCACAAACTGTCAGACTGTTCCTGTGCCATGTGTCAGTAGATAGGTAGGGAGTTTGAATACAGTAGTGAGACTCTCCTGACTGTGTGTGTTTGTGTAGGACTGTCTTACAATGTTTAATATTGGCAACATTTAGAATCACAAATAGCTGTAGGAATCATTTTTGCACACACATCTCCTTTGCATGACATGACTCATGATGTTATCCCTTCAGAGATACAAAATGGCTCACATGTAGTCAGAATTCAGTAGAGCATGCTTATAATATACTTCCATATTAATTGTGTCAGTAGGTCAGTATGGAGTTTGAATACAGCAGACTGTGTGTGTGTGTGTGTGTGTGTGTGTGTGTGTGTGTGTGTGTGTGTGTGTGTGTGTGTGTGTGTGTGTGTAAATGTATGAAAGGGTGCCTTATACCTCTTAGTATTGACAACCTTTAGAATCCCTCATGCTGTAGAAGTTGTTTTTGTACATTCATCCCCTTTGCATGACACAGCTGATGTCATCCCTTCAAAGATGCAGTGTGGCTTACATGCAGTCATAATTCTTCTGCAATGTATTCCTGTAATGCACTTGTGTGTAGATTTTGTCAGTAGATAAGTAGGGAGTACAAATACAGGACTTCTGTGAGGGTGTGTTTCTTCCTCTTACTGTGCAGAACAGTCTGCGAATACATATATAATGCATATCTATACAGTGTGCTTGTGCTAACAGAAACACCAAAGTAATACACAGTGCTGATGTCATCCATTGAAAATGTTCAGTGTAACAATTGTCAAAGAAATCTCGAGTGGTGCTTGTTTTTCAGGAAACCTTCATTAGCTTGTGATATTAGGTATATAGTTCAAATCCCAACATCACTGCTTACAGTCAGTGTACATGTTATTAACAGTGTTGTCACCCACATGTGCTATGTTCATGTATAGATGTTTCCTGTTAACAAGAGTTTATTTTAAATTTTCGTTTGAAAGGCTGTATTGAAAACTAATGCTGTCATTTGAATAGATTGTCATTCTATATCAGTTGTACTGAGGCTCCTCCTCATGAACAACAGCATGAGATAACGTCATGTATATTATAGCCTAAGTAAGGCATGTGTTCCAATATGGTATTATATCCACATTGTACATAATTGTTATTCTACTGCCACAGTGACAACAGCAAGGGGATTCAAGTGTGTTTAAGTATATCTAGCAACAGGCAATGTTGACTGACATATAACAAGATTGTTTCCAAGTAATTAGAGGGACACATATTCCTTGATTTATACACATGATGTAATGCTTTTACATAACCACACATATGACAACTGGTAATGCATTTATAACCTGGCACATTCATTAGTCCCACTATGGTGTTGATTTGCTCATTGCTTAGACAAATGTTCCAAGCCAGAATTGAGCAACTGTAAGCATTTGTGTCCTTAAATTTTCTACAGGAATGACATCATCCCCAATTCTGCTGTGTATGTATTGGGTGGCAGAGACCAACCCCATCCATTTTATCAGATAGAAATTATGGACAAATAAAGTACAGCTGATTTAATGACATTGCATAGATGGAGTTCAACAGCTGTGATAACAATTTCACTGTGGTGTATGTGATTAATAGCTATACTGTTAGTTGGTGGATTTCTAGAGCATGATGTTCATTTCCAGCGTAGGGAATCATTTTGTGTAAATGTACTGATGTCACACAACAACCATTACATCACATCAGTATTATCCATCGATATGTTCCAAGAACACATGTAAACGTAACTTTGGACTTCATGGCAGTAGACATATGTTCTGCCAATGTCTTGGCGAAAGTGCTACTGTGGCTCATGCATCAAGTACTGCAGTGTACACGAGTGTGCTCCAGTTCTTGGGTGGTGTGTGTACAAAAATACAGATAAACCTTCCTTGACCAAGGGTAATTGATGTAGGACTGACCACAGTTGTATGCATACTCAGTTGATTGCCATCAGTCTGACATGCTGCTATGACATTCATTATCAGGGATCCTTTCTTAATATTTACATTAATTTCAAATGTTTTTGACAATATCCATTGTTTTCTCCTGTGAAAGATGCTGACAATACACAGCTATGTGGAATACATTGCATCATAATGTAATGTTTGCATCTGTTCCTATCCTATCCTATCCTATCCTATCCTATCCTAGCTGTCTACAAAATAACTGTGGCAGGCAAGAGTGCATTACACAAGGGTACTGCATGTTTCACACTCTGGTCCCACATTTGTAATGCCACACACACCTACATATGGGAGCCACTTATACTGAGCCAGAATATATAGCAAACCTCCTGGCTGATACAGTCAGCTCCAACTTTACTCCTCTCTCCCCCTCAACCTTCCCTCAGGAAATACCATGAAATATAACTCCTCCTTCTATCACTAGGGAACAGGTCCTTAATGTTCTCTCTAAGACCAAGAACACTGCATCAATGGGCCCAGACAATATCCCAGGATGCCTTCTAAATAGCATGAAACATGACCTTTCAGGGTTTGTGGAATTACTACTTAACTGTAGCCTCCAAACAGGCTTTATGCCTCATGAATGGAGAAAGGAAATAGTCATCCCTCTGCACAATGGTGGGCCATCTACAGACCCTAGAAACTACAGACCCGTAAGTCTCACTAGCCTTATATGTAAAGCCATGGGAGAATTTTCATGGAGATGATCAATAGAAATATAGTAAACCTCGAGACACTGGACTCAACCCAGTTTGGTTTTGTCAAGGGTTGATCATGCCTACTCAACCTGGTGGACTTCTTTGAGAAGGTCACCAAAGCAATGGATGAAGACAAAATCATTCAAACTGCCTACCTTGGCCTGGCCTAGGCATTTGACACAATACCCCACTCATGCATTGTTGACAAACTCAAGAGGTTAGGTACAAACCCATATGTCTCCCAGTGGATAGACAAATGGCTCAGAGACAGGGCCGAGGAAGTTAGAATTGGGGAGTCCTCTTCTACAAAGAGGCCAGTTACTCATAGATTATTCCTTGGACTACTCCTTTTTAGCATTTACTTCTCAGAAGTCAAGGCCAGTGTCAGTGGTCTCTGGCTGACTAAATTTGCAGATGATTACAAATTAAGAGCTGTCATTGAATTGCTCACTGACACAAATGTTCTCCAGGAGGGGCTGACACAGACAAATAACTGGTGTCAGAGCCATGGACTAAAACTAAACACCAAGAAATGCATAATAATATCCTTTGAGAAGTCATCCATTCCTAGTAACTATCACATTGACAACACACGCCTTAGAGATGACCCAATAGTCAGTGACTTAGGGACACACATAGATAGTAATCTAGCCTTTGGTCATCATGTGTCTACAGCTGTGATGAAATCATTCTACATTGTGCAACTTATAAACTAAGGTATGGCATCTAAGTCAAAGGAAGTCATTGTCCCACTGTATTTGGCATTCATCAGCCCTATCATTGAGAACAATGTGGCCTTTAGTATGTACCTAACCAGGCATATCCAACAACTGGAGCATCCACAGAGGTTCCTCACTAAAAGAATATAGGGTGTTAAGTGATATGTCCTATGCAGACTGCCTCAAGGCCCTATACCTGTATTCTGTCTCCTGCAGACTTTTGAGGGGAGATCTGTATCTGGCATACAGAGCATTGTCAGACACCACTCTGATGGAACTCCTGCATATCCACAAAACAAACAGTACCACTATTACACATTCTAAAGACTTAAACCTTGCCTGTGATATAAATAGGACCTACTGGAGACATAGGTATGCATCCCAGAGACTACCCTGTCTATGGAACAGGCTCCCCATCCATGTGAATCAGAGTTCCTCCCTAACCCAATTCTAGTGCAACTTGGACAATTGGATGGGAAACCAGAAATGTATCCCTGGTTCAGCACCTATGTCTCTAATGCCAACAGGTGACCTGTAAATGCTTCATCTCCCAGGCCCATGCTTGCACTTATCAAGTGTATCAGAACTTGTGAGAGATCTGGGATGCATGGCTAGGTTTAAAAATACCCTTGCTGTCATTAACATGGTAAACACCTATGAGCCTATGAACCTAGTAGAATATTAAACTGGATAATTCTCTTAAAAGGTGATCCTCCACATACACATGTTATGCTTATTTCTGCAGTTAATACACAGCTCAGTGGTGGCATTGAAGTGATGGGTTAGATTCTTGCAAAAGGAGATTGTGGTTTCTGAGCCATTTATATTTTCCAACATATAATATCTAAGAAATTAGTTATATGCCAATATCCCATACATTTGTACTGTCCTTGCTAACTTCCATCTCAGCTCAGCATGTTAATGACATTCATCTCATGTAATCCCCTCTGCTATAATGTTAATTTCTGTAACTGTGACATCCTATAATATTGTGTTTGCTTGTATTTACCTGTGTTTGCTCAAGAAGTGTGACCACCACTAATTGTTATGGCATACATATTGCACAATTTTATTATTACAAAATTGTCTTTGTTACTAATGTAAGCACCTTTAAACCAATTGTCTTAGTGCAATTTGAACGTTTACACTCCCCTCTGACATATTTCTGTATACATCTCTTTGATTTTGGTACACATTGTCCTCAGTACACTTTCCATACCTGGTAACTTATCTGTTGTAGTCACATTTGCCATTTATCCTTCTCTCTTATTTATTTATGTATTCATATGTTTCATTTATGTGCACATTGCACTCAGTACACTTTCCTGGTCTGGTACAGCTTACATTATTGGCCATATGTAGCCTTTTGTACTGTCTGAGTGAACACACAACAGGTTTGCTGCTCAACATGTTCTTGTGGCCACCAACACTGTTGTTGGCCATGAAGACATGCTTGTATTTGTGTAAGCATGATGAGCACCATGCATATGCAATTAGCTCTGCTGCTCATCATGCTAACAGGTAAACATCACGTAGGCTGCATGTGAAGCCTACATGATTGCTCATGAATCCCAGGCACAGTTTATGAATTTGTATGTCTTTCTACTACATCTTATGTATCCATAAAATGTTTTCCTATTATGCTCAATATCTTTATATAAATTTTGTTCAAATTTTCCTTGATCTTGTCTCACACTATGTTTAATTTGTCTGTCCAGTTTATTTCTGGTTTCAAAGTCATAGTTTGATCTTTTCTCCAGTTCTTATAGTTTTTGTTTCTCACTTTAATGACATATCTTATTCTTATGGAAATATATTCTCATGAAGTTGTGTGCCTAGATCCTGATGTTAAACATTTTTTTTTTTGCATTTAAACAATTTCTCTTTCAAAACTTTTAACATTCTTTCTGCAGTTTTGGTTTAGATCTCAGTTTGAAAGAAATATCTAGCAACAAATTTACCTTTATAACCCCATGATCACTGCACATCCACGGTGGTAAAACTTGACATGAAGTAACAATAATTTCTTTAGGAACACAAGGAATGTCCAGTATATTCTGTTCCCTGGTTGGCTTTTTTTTTTGCAATCTGTAGCAATTGTTGTTCCTTAGCATACATTGTAAATTATTTCCTTACTAATGTTGTTGAATCAATATTATTTTAGTCTATTTCTTGTAAATTTAAGTCCTCAGACATTTTTATTTTCCCTCCTGTGTTTCATGCAACAAATATACAAATTCCTCTAGATCATCAGCACTTGACTTTGGTGGTCTGTACACTACAACAACTGTTATGTGTTCCAGGGTTGTCTTTATTGTCACAGTTAACACAATCTACAGTATTGGTATGATCGATCAACAAGTAATAATCAATGGCTTTGTAACAATCCTTAAGCCCTATCATAACACCTCTACCTGATTTTTTTGTTATAATGTCTGTTACAGTAAAAACATTTATACCCTGAGAGAACTGGTTTGCAGTCATTGTTCTTTAATCCTGTTTCACAAACAATAACAACATCAATATTGTGGGAATGTAACAAATTTTCCATTAAAAGAAACTTTATTATTAATGCTCCTAGCATTAACAATGATCTGAGATGCAGCAAATGTTGCCATCTGTGAACTGTCATATTTTTAACCTGGCAAAAATGCTGACTTGTATTTGTTAAATATTGCAAAATATCTAAATGCCCTTCTTCTTCTTGCCCTAGGTCTGTCAGCAGCAGCAGTACCTTAATTTAAAGCCTGTTACACATACGGCATAAAGATGTCATTATCACCTCCTAGAATGTCTTCTTTTTCTAAGTGTAATCTTGCCTGCAAAAGTGAGCACTGAATGTACTTGATTACTTTATAGCTTCCTGTAAAGATCCACAATTTTGGATTAGTTAATTATCATGCTATTTGGGCATTTATGCTTTCATTAGCACATGTTGCCATTTCTCTCTGTTTTGAAGCTGTACACAATATGTAGAGCCATTTAATGAATACCATATAGCACGCTGTCATCTGCACAGTGTGCTGTGCCTCCATCATGATATTAGCACTAATGACATACAATGTGTACTCAGTTCTGGAGCTTTGTCCCCCATGTTGTTGGCCTGTCTCCACATGTCCTGTCCTGTGAGGTATTTTCCACCTACTGTCTGTGAAGCTGTAGCCCCCACACCTCCATAATGTCCTCCACACAGGCAAAGAAAATGGGCAAGGCCCACTTGAAGGGCATCCCATATGTTGGAACTAGCAGCAGTGTCCAGCCCCATACCACAATACTATGTGGGCACCTACATAGCTTTATGGCCTCAACAATACTCGACAGGACATCAACCCCCTAAAGGTAGGGTGAACACTCGTGGTGGACAGCAGCAATACACAGCTCCCATTATTGATGTAAATAAATGCAGGACAGGCCAAGAAGGAACAGATGCCTCATTGGAAGCCATGTCACCTTGTTCTGCACAAGCAAATAAAGTCATAGGTGATGTACCCTAAGGCTGTCTTTGAGTGCAAACCGGAGACATCCACCACAGCCAATCACTAAGCCTTCCAGATGTGTGTCTGCAATTCTAGAGGCAACACATATATCTGCTCTGTAGTGGTGGTCAATAACACCACATATACATATGCCATGGATATAGGCAACCGGCTACAGACAGGTAAAGTGCAAACATCTCCCTATCCCCCATAGGTACACATGTGCATGTACAGCACCTGTCCCCATCCCCTCATGATCAGGAAGCAGGTCCGTAATGCCCTCTCAAAGGCAACACATAGAGGTCTCCATAGGCCTGATGCCATTCCTGGCTGCATCCAACATGAACACAGGCATGGGCTCTCAGACCCCTTCTGCAGTGTAATCAACCACAACATGAGCACTGGTGTCATCCCATCTGCACAGAGGGCAGACAGAAAGTTGATAGAAAACAGGTTATGCATTAGCATTAGTGTTCAGAAGGATACACATCTGAAACTGAAATGTATGCCATAATGTCATGACAGCAGTCCCCAATGCCATGGCTGAAATCCTCAGTACTCTAAATTTAATATAGTAATATAATATTAATATCCAATAGGTAATAAATAAAAATATATAACTCAAATCACCAAACAAAGATAGTGTAGTGGTCAGAGTCCCAGCTTTGCATGCAGGTGTACATGGTTCGAGTAATACAACAGGCAGTCCAAATCTACATGGGAAAGCAGTGTTGAAAGTGCTATGTTCATATTAAAATATGTGGTAAGTTATTTTTATCACACAGGGTAGTGTAGCTGGTGTAAAATGGATGTGTGAGTGCATATAACAGGTTAAAACACCCATGTTTACGTGTCCTATACAGTATAGTTACACTCCTTGCTACTGTAATGAAAGCACATACAGCCATGCCATGTTAGGGAAATCATATACACTTACTAAATGAAGTCATTGGTGTGGTATATAATGAAAATGAACTGTGAGAAATGGTTAGCAATGCTCAGCTATGCTTAGCATGTTTAACAACACATTTCTGTTGTCCTCACCCCTCTCTCTGGGGTTTGAGTGTCCAACTTCACCTCCATCTGTACAAATGCACACCTGTTGCTGTATAAGAAATGGACAGCTATGGACCTTCTGTACACCCATCCTGCACATCCATAGTTATCTTCCATATTGTTCTTCCCTATGGGTGCCCCTTTTCCACCACATTCCTAGCACCCCTTTCTCTTTTCTTTTAAAGAATTGGTGTGGGTGTAAGCATGTGTAAGCAGTTGCAAGAGCAACAAAATTACCAGCCATGTCAGATTTTGAACCTAGAGGGGCTATACACCATAGTCAGGGCAATGTGGCACTACACCATTTGAGCTGTAGTGACTGCAGATGCTTTTTCCAACATATGCTCATTCAACAGTAGGGGAAAAGATTCTGTACAGTCAGGCCTTGTATTTATACATCTACACATGTATATATGTATGGAGATGCATATATATATATATATATATATATATATATATATATATATATATATATATATATATATATATATATAGACAACTATATGCACAATATAAATAATAATATACATATAAAATATACACATACACACACACACACACACACACACACACACACACACACACACACACACACATTATATACACATATATATGCTCATAACATGTAGTGGAGTCATACCTCAGAACCATACCTACCAACCCCTTACTGCAAGAAATCTGGCCCAAGGCTGTCTAAAGGGGGGACAATGGGACAAAACTAGGGACATATTTCAAACAATGCCCTTATAAATGTAGAAAGTTGCCAGAGTGACAGGGTGTGTTTCAGCATACATGGTCTGAAGGATGTGAGTTCTGAAACTGAAATGCATCTCATCATTTCCTGTCAGAAATCCTCAGATCCTCACAGTGATTTACCAGGGATATGAAAATAATGCATCTGTTGAGCAGACCAGAAATATGAGCAATAAACCTGGACATACTGCAACAATCCAGACAGTCCTGGGGTAGGCTCAGAACCCTTTAGTGCAATGAACCTGGGCAAGACCTGACAAAGTGGAGGGAGAAAGCCATGGAAATAGGGACATATCTGAAATACTGGAGTAGATAGGCTGACACAGTTGCTGCAGTAACGCCATCATGTTTGTCCTAACATATATTGACTGAAATATCACAAGTCCAACACTCAATTACTTCCCACTAGTTAGTGACTGAAATCCTCACATCAGCCCACTGATGTGTCAGAAATACACAACACATATGGGGGCTAGGCAACACAATGTCCTACAAATATCTGGACATAACATCACATTAGGGGAAACTACACTCAGCTGCTAAGCACGTTACCCAGCAATCCAATCTACAGTCAGACTGACACAACACTAACCCAAATCTGCTAGGGGGGAATTACACATGCATTGGCAAATATATCAGGCGCTACAGGGATGTCAGAGCACTGAAAAACAGACACCAGTGTGAAAGTGCATACCCACAACCAATTCAACCACTGTCACAGTGACATACCAATAAGCCAAAAGAACAGTACAGTGAGCAAAAACATCTCAACATGTTTGTCACTCACACACTACCTCCACATATACTGCCCCAATTCACAGTGTACTATGATGCCTGACTGTGATATGAGACATGTTTCAGTCTGCCCCCACAGACATATACAGCTGATAAACCACCAGAAACAACAGCAGCATGCACAGGCAGATAGAAAAGGAGGCATAACACATACATGCACTCCCCTCCCTACACAGGCCAAATAACATTGACACAATACACTGCTACACAATCCTGAAAGTCTGTCAACAATTGCCAGAAATACACAGACCTCTGAAATGTATAGAGTCCCACAGAATATCCAGGATTTCCCCTCATATATAAGGCCTCTTCCACATAACATGTCTGGCAGTCTGAGACATAACTGGGATAATGTCAGGAATGTAGGCATTAAATAATCATATACCATACCTATCAACCTCTTACTGCATGGCATTTGGACAAAGAGTGACAATTGTTGGACAGAGGCCCAAAAACAGGGGCATATTTGAAATATTGCAGTTATAAACTGAGAATGTTGCTGTTGTAACAGGGTTAGATGTAACCTACCTTTTGTGAGGGATATGAGGTCAGAAAAACAAATGGATGTTAGCAGTTACTAACTGCAATCCCCAGAGTATGCTACTGATTTTCCAAAGACAAAACAAGTTTGAGGAACACACCAGACATAGGAGTCCAAGTTCTGGCCATTCTGTGGATAGCCCTACAGGTGAGAGTTATGTCCAACACATAACACTGTCAGAGTTAAAATCTCACATGAACTCCATGTCCACACAACACTGTTAGACTAGGATTAATCCCAATGTATAACAGCAATACGTACATTCTGTCTCTATGTCTGGAACATTCTCCCCCATGTTGTTGGCCTGTCTCCACAGTTTTGGTAGTAAGACGTATTTCCAAATACCATCTGTGATGCTGTTGTTCACACACCTCCATGAAGTTCTCTTCACTGGCAAGCAAAAGGGACAATCCTCACATGACGTACTCAATGATAGGAGTGTGTTACCATGCAACTGGCTATATGAATAACAACACAGCTGTCCTGCATGCAATTATCAAGTGGGAGACACCAGTTGGTGCACAGGCCATCAGGTGCTCATGAGCATTGCCTACAAAAAGCAAGCTGCTGCCTATGCAAAACAGATGTACGCCCAACTTCCTTGAGAGAGAGAGAGAGAGAGAGAGAGAGAGAGACTGTGAAAAGAAAAAGAAAAACCAAGCAGGACATAACCACCTACACTTGAATAAAACAATCAGGTATGTTTAACAAGTAAGCATGCAATGGACTGCAGTAGGGGGTATGTAAGAATGGGAAATAGGAATTGTAACATATGTGTCTCAACAAGACTTGCTGTACTGATATATTGCTGATCAGAACCTATGGCCATAGCATCTGGGTCTGCAGTGACATAGATCATAGGTCAGGCCCCTGAGCCACCCCAGGAAAGGATGGTTCACATATGACTACTACTTCAGTGTGCGTTGAACAATACTGGCTGTGACACTTCTAGGCCAGCTACTGGGATGTTGTACATATCCATATATTACTTGTGAATACAACTATGATATACTTGGTTGTCTCAGAAAAGTGAGAGACCTACACATGGTATTTGCATAGTAGAGTACTGTTGCACATGTGTGTGTTAAACTGCATGTGATATACTGAGCACATACCATTAAACTCTCCAGTGTTATGCACACTTACCATATGCGTGCCTCATGTTTGTAGTCATTTACTCATGCAGTTGTGTTATGTCTGGCAAATCACTGGCAAATCTGTGAAGACTGGTGTTACAACATCTCCTTCTTTTTCTTCTGGCTGTTCCCATTAGGGGTTGCCACAGTGGATCATCTGTTGCCATTTCTGCCTGTCTTCTGCATCCTGCTCTGTCACTCAAATCACCTGCATGTCCTCTCTCAGCACATCCAGGAACCTTATCTGAGGCCTTCCTCTTTTCCTCCTACCTGGCAGCTTCACCCTTGCCATCCTTTTCCCAATATACTCAATATCCCTCTGCAGCACATGTCCAAACTGGTGTAATCTTGCCTCTCTGGCTTTGACTCAAAACTGTCCAACATGGGCTGACTCTGTCATATACACATTGCTAATTCTGTCCACCCTCATCACAACCAGTGCAAATCATAACATCTGTAATTCTGCCACGTCCAACTGTGACTCCTGCCTTTTTGTCAATGACACTGTTCCCAACCTATATAACATAGCTGGTCTCACTACCCTGTTGTACACCTTCCCTTTCACTGTTACTGGTAGTCATCTGTCACAAATTAGTACTCACACTCTTCTCAACCCTCTCCATCCTGCCTGTACTCTCTTCTTCACCTGTCCTCACCAGTTGTCATTACTCTGAAATGTTGATCCCAATCATTCATGCTCATCCCCCATTGTCAACTCTACTCCCTGCACCCTCAACATTCTCTCATTCACATACAAATATTATGTCTTAGTCCTGCTAACCTTCATTCCGCTCCTCTCTAGAGCATATCTCCATGTCTACAGTGTCTCCTACATCTGTACCCTACTCTCAGTACAGATCACAACATCATCTGCAAACATCATAGTTAACGGGGACTCCTGTATGATCTTGTCTGTCAAGCTGTCCATCACCATTGCAAATAAGAAAGGGCTCACAACTGATCACTGATGTCATCTCACTCCCAACTTAAATGCATCTGTCACTCCCGCCACAGACCTCATATTTATCACACCACCCTTGTACATATCCTGTACCAGTCTTACATATATCTCTGCCACTCATGACATCCTCATACAATACCACAACTCTCTTCTAGGCACCCTGTCATATGCTTTCCCTACTTCCAGAAAGACACAAAGAAACCACTAGCCCTCTCTGTACTACCCCATCAACACTCGCAGAACAAACATCGCATCTGTATTGCCCTTACCTGGCATGACAGCAAACTGCTGACCACTACTCATCACCGCCCTGCTTAACCTAGCTTCCACTACTCTTTCTCATGACTTCATGCTGGGACTAATTAATGTTATTCGGTCTGTAGTTCCAACAGCTCTGCACATCAATCTTATTCTTAAAACAGTACACAAACACTTTCTCTGCACTCCACATGCAACCTCTCACTTTCTAAGATATCTTTAAACAATCTGGTGAAAAAAACCACTGCCATTTCCTCTAAACACCTCCATGCTACCACAAGTATATCATGTGGACCAACAGGCTTTCCAGTATTTATCTTTTCCATAGCTATCCTTCCTTCCTCCTTGGTAAGCCATTGCACTTCCTGACTCACCATACCCACATCATCCAACCCTCTCTCTCTCATTCTCTTCATTCATCAGCCTCTCAAAGTACTCTGTCAATCTGCTCAACACACCCTTTTCGCTTGTGAGTACGATTCCCTCATTATCCTTTATCATGCTCATCTGCTGCACATCTTTCCTAGCTCAGTCCCTCTGTCTAGCCAACTGGTATAAGTCCTGTCATCCCTCCTTAGTGTTCAGCCTGTCATACAAGTCATCATATGACTCATCCTTAGACTTTGCCACCTCTCTCTTTGCCATGCACCTCATCTCTTTACACTCCTATCTACTTTCCTCATCTCTCCAACAATCCCACTCCTTAATCCCGAACCTCTTTTTCTGTATACTGTCCTGTACTTCCTCAGTCCACCACCAGGAGTCCTCATATTCCTTTCTCCATCCACATGTCACATCAAGCATCTTTCTAGCCATCTCCCTTACTAGCTCTGCTGTACTTACTCAGATATTTGGTAAATCGTCACTGCCACCCAGTGCCTGTCTTAACTCTTCCCTGAACTCCACCTCACAATCACCCTTTTCCAGTTCCCACCATCTGATCCTTGGTGCTGTCCTCACACTCCTCCTCTTCTTGATCATCAGCGTCATCTTACAGACCAACAGTCTCTGCTGCCTAACTACACTTTACCCTGTCACCACTTTATAGTCTTCAATCTCCTTCAAGCTGGCCTCCTACATTGGATATATTCCACCTGTGTGCATCTCCCTCCACTCTTGTATGTCACTTTATGCTCCTTCCTCTAGTTATAGTATATATTCATCACAGCCATGTCCATCCTTTTGGAAAATCCACTACCATCTCACTGTCTAGATTCCTTTGCTTAACACCGTACATACCCATCCCTTCTTCATTACTTCTGTTCCCTTCACCAACATGGCCAGTGAAATCTGCTGCAATCACCACTCTCTCACCCTTGGGTACAGTCATCACCATGTCATCCAACTGACTTCGCATTTCTCTTTTTCAGCCATTGCACAAGCAATTTGCATAACATTTGCACTAACAACATTCATCATTGCACCATCCATTTCCAGATTCATAAACATCACTCTATCAGACACTCATGTCATCCTCCAAAAACACCCTTGACATACTGCTCCATCAGGATAACCCCTACCCCCTTTCCCCTCCCATCCACACCCTGATAGCACAATTGTGAACTGGCTCTGATACACCTAGCTGCACTCTCCTTCCATCAGGTCTCTCGCAAACACAGTATATCCACCTTTCTCTGGCCATCCTATTAGCTAGCTCTTTCTGCTATACTAGTCATACTGCCAACATTAAAAGTTCTTACCCTCACTACCACGCTCCAAGCTTTTCTCCTCCTCCTGCCACATGAGTGTTGGACTTTCTCCAGGGTATGCCTGTCAATCCAAAGGCTACTGTGCTACCGAATGATTCAAGTGTGTTACAGCAATATCAAGACAGTGTCATTAATTTTGCCCCATCCCCCCCCCCCTGTATGTGTGGTGTCCTACAATTGTCCTGCTCTAACAGGTTGAGAGGGATGACTGGGCAGCAAGAATGTGAATACAGTGTGCCATATTGACATAGAACAGAAATGTATATCAGCTATTACCTGTGCACGTCAGTATGAGCAAGTGTATCTGGCCGGCTCATAACAACAGATATGGGATGCAAAATGTAGTTAAATAAGATGTACATGTTGTACACTTGTGCAATCTTATTTACTCTGCATTCAACAGAGTGGCATTTCTACAAGCTACTGGTTGTTGTATTGCCCTGACACAGCTATGAGTACTACAATAAGCATGATTATCTGTTTGAAATTGGAAAGGTGTCCAGGTGTGTCCATGCCTCCTAGAAACAGCTATATGAACACCAACATAGCTGTATGGACTCAGCTATCTTACTCGTAAAACCTGGCTCTACCAACATAGAGTAATCCCCTTTGCTGGACAGCAGCAATACACAGACCACAGACTTGGTCCCTATATTGGCTGTACAGGACAAATTAGGAGCTGGCACCAACTTGGCATCAAGTCAGCCTTTGTCTCATCAAGCATATAAGGTCACAGGTGGAGTACTGTAAGGCTAACTATGAGTATAAAGTGGACACATCCACCAAGGCCAATCACAAGACCATCTTCACAAATGTCTACAATCTGTAATGCTGATTAGTCAGACCACATACTCACACAACATAGCTATAGCCAACCTGCTGAAGAGAGGTTTAGGGCAAACATCACCCCCTGGCTCAGCATCACTATAGGTGGATATACACAGCACCCACACTCCTCTCCTCATCACCAGTGAGCAGGTACATATTGCCTACTGAAAGGCAACAAATGTAAATATGCATGGGACCTGATAACATCCCTGTCCACATCCTACATGAACTCAGGCATGTCCTCCCAGCTCCATTACACACTGTAATCATAACAAGCCTTGGCACGATTCACACCCCATCCATATTGAAGATGGCCAATGTCATCCTTCTACACAGACATGAATGAGGAGTAGAGGATTATGAAATTAACTAGCCATCATTGTGCGGAATATGACATATCAGGACCAGCAGTGCAATTCAAGCAGATACAATGCTGATAGATTACAGGGGTATGTTGTGGTTGTGAGTGGTGGCTACTGGTATTCAATGTAGCTGTGCAGATTCTGTACATACTGTTGCCAAATGTGTGAAGTCCTGTGATGTGTTTCCCTTTTTATGTCTTCCAGGTGCAATGTTGCATCAGCAAAGGTCTACTTTCTCAGTGGTTGAGACAAATATAATCATAGAAGCCATAGAAAAGAACCATCCCATAATGTTTGGCCGGACCCAGCAACATCTGTGGGAGAGTACCAGCCTGTGGGATGACCTAGTCCACAGTGTAAATGATGTTGGCCTGCATACACGTACATACGAGCAGGTCTGGCATCATGGAAATAACCTCATATGCCATGCCTGGTAAAGGGTTGTTGCAGTGGCCAGTGACCACACACCCACAGGTGGGGCCCAGCAATGCAGCCCCCACTGACACCCACCAAGGAGCTCCTCAACAACCTTGGGGCACCCCATCCCAGTGCAACATCAGGGTACAGACCCACCACATGCTGGAGGTGGGTGGCAACCAGACAATGGATGAGGAGTGTGCAGGTAAGGTCCCAGTGGAGATTACTAGACTAGTGTAGCAGACATACTTGTATTTGTAGAGTATCTATGTGCATGTGCCAGGTCAGATTGCAGTTGTGGATGGGGTTTTATAATGCACAGAAGTGCATTTATGGTAAAGGACAGCAAATTGTGTAGTATTAGGGGTTATACTGTAAATGTGCAGACATACTGCATCCATCCTGTATCAATGCCACATGTGAGTCTGCTGACAATAATTCTCTCCCACGTCTACCTAGGTCCATCTGGTCTGCATGTGGGATTGCAGCCTAAAGCTGGTGAGTATGGAATTTGTCTGTTGTGGTTTGCCAGTACCCCAGGCATGTGAAGGCTGTGCAATGTACCATGCACAAAACTTTCCCTAATAGCCATATTGCTTTATATGCATGTTCACTTGTGGTGGGGTTACCTGCATTGTATCACAGTGGTCACCACTGGGGCCTATCTGAAGAGAATGTAACATCCCTGTAGCATACCTCACAACCTGTCAGTGCAAGACTTCTGGACAGAGACCAAACGACAAACGACCTAAGGTAGGGACATGTGTGAAACATTACTCTCATACAGTGGTTATGCACACCCCTGTTAAGATGCCAGGTGTTCGTGAAATATATACAGATTGAAACCGCAATATGTCAGTCCACACCTTTTTTAACCTGTAATGTGACCTATGACAGGAACAATTCAGTTGTAAAACCAATCAATCTGTTGGGCACCAAATATGGAGTATACAAACATTACAATAAGCTGGATGCATATGTGTGCACACCCTTCAAATAATATTTTGTTGCAGCAGCTTGTGATTTGCTGACAGCATTCAGTCTGCTTGGGTACATATCTGCCATCAAGTAAAGGCACTCTGAGTAACACCAAATAGTCTGGTTCCAAGTAGGATATTCATGACATTTGCTCAGTTGCCTGAAACAGCAACAGCCATGGCTCACAGACAGCTTACAAAGAAGTAAATGTATCTTATATTTGAAATCTATCAGTCAAGAGTAGGGTACAAAACATTACCACAGCATTCAATACACCATGCAACACAGTGGAGAAAGTTGTCAAAGGTCTACTGACTATGGGACAACAGTGCTTTTGAAAAGAACGTGACGTCTCTCCAAAAATGATGACAAGACATGTCAAAACCTGGTCAGGGAGGCTGCCAGGAGACATACAGCAACACTGAGGGAGTTGCAGGAATCTCTTACAAGTACTGGTGTTGTGTACTACATGTGACAACACTCTCCCATATTCTGCATATGTCTGGCCTATGGGGTATGGTCAGAAGATGGAAGCATTTCTCCACACCAAAAAACATCCAGGGGTGGATACAATTTGCAATACAGTACA
The DNA here is from genome assembly GCF_019279795.1 of Protopterus annectens. Classification (NCBI taxonomy): domain Eukaryota; kingdom Metazoa; phylum Chordata; order Ceratodontiformes; family Protopteridae; genus Protopterus; species Protopterus annectens. The sequence goes on along the minus strand of NC_056741.1, from coordinate 957,140,232 downwards.
TCAAGTCTCCCAAAGGCATGTGTGAAAATGTGCTATGGTGTAATGAGACTATGGATTGACCTCACAGCCACAATAACAGAAGATATGTGTGGTGCACAGGCAACACACCTCTTAACCTGAACACCAGCATCCCAATGGTGTATCATGCTGGTGGCAGTGGCCTTCTGTGGGGATGCTGTTCAAAAGCCAGAACTGGGCCTGTAGTCATGGTGGTGTTAATTCTAAACAGTTCCAAATAGCACACCTGTCTGGCCCAAATCCATCAGGCGTCTGCAAGAACACTGAGGATAGGGAGGGGTTTCAGCCATCAACATGGCAAAGACCCGAAGCAAACACTCAAAGCTACCTAAGAAAGGTTCCACTTGAACACAGTCATAGTTATGGATTGACTCAGCCAGAGCCTAGACCCACACCAAATAGAAACCCCCAGTGTGACCTGATGATGGCTGTGCACATGAGCTGCCCTTACAATCTGACAGAGTTGGGTGACCTTTGCATGGAAGAGTGGCCAAATAATGCCAAGTCAAGATGTGCCATGCTGATAGACACCTTCACAAGAAGAGTGAATGCTGTAAGCCACTTACAAGGTGCTTCAACAAAGTATCATTTTAAAGGTGTGCACACTTATGCAAACACCATATTGTACATATTGCAGTCATTATATTTTGCACGTAACACATTTGTTTGTTTATCGATTGAATTGCATAGGTCATATGTCACATGAAATGTGGGTAATATATTTGAATGCATTATTGTGGTGTCATGTCATGTATTACAAGAACATGGCATGTTAACAGGGTTGTGTACACTTATCATATCCACTGTAAGCTTAGAAGGTTGGTGGTGTAACAGGAATTGTGTGACCGTACATTTACTGCTGGTTTGGAGGTCTGACACTCAAATGTATGTCATAAATCAGTGATGTCACTCTTCTAATCATCCCAGTTATGTATCATAGAAACACAGGGGTTATGAAGAACTGAGAAAGCATATGAGCCAGACATATACACATCCTGCAAGGATCTGTACAGTTCTGAGATTTGTTCTGTAGTACTTGCCATTGTACACGGGTGCAGTTATCACATATCCCAGAGCTCTATATTGTTAGTTACATGTAGTAAAACTGGCTGCAATGCATGATGTTGAGGGCCATGTGTCATGCCTGTCACCATTTGATTAATGTGTGGTCTGTGTAACAGATTTGTGTCACCTCACCTGTAAGTGTGTGTGTGTGTGTGTGTGTGTGTGTGTGTGTGTGTGTGTGTGTGTGTGTGTGTGTGTGCACGTGCATGTGTGTACCAGCCAACCTCAGAGTGCAGATATTAATATACATATGTTGTCTTCCCCTCACAGGTGGCAATGGAGTTTGGGTTCCCTGCCACTTGGAAACTGATGTCATTTTCTCTGCAGACTCTAACAATAATGATAGGAATAGTGAGGTACAGGTGGGGTAGTCAGGGGCTGAATCTGTGCCATTTGTTTGCATCCCACTCTTGTCCACACCATCCCCGCACACAGTGACAATGTCCACACATACCCCATCACCAATTGCCACAGATGATGGACAGTTGGAAGGTTGTGACATTAAACAGGCTAGTGTGGTGACTATGGCAGGTGTGAGTGTAGATACTGGCTATAGCCAGAGTGCAGGTGAAGTCCCACACAGGTGGAAGGACAGGGGTTCTTGCAGGAGGACCGCTGCTCATCAATCCGATGTCGCAAGTGCCACAGCAATAGTCACCAGATGCATGTTTTGGGCTGTCATGGATTCACAGGTAGGTAGTGAACACCACAACAGACAAATACTCAGAGTGTTGGATGCAATTCTTCTTGATTTACATGGTGACATACATGACCTTGTTGAGGCCACACATCAAAATACATGACACGGTCAGTGTATTCCCACTCTGTCATACATTGTCTTGGGAATGTCTGCAGGGCCGTAGCATACTAACAGCAATAATGCATCCTGGGTAATAAGGTACCTACACCTGTATGTGTACACATAACAAATGCAAGCAGACAGCACCGTACATAGTATTACATAGCAACACTGTACTAAATTCACCCTGTGCATCAGACCCATATTACCAAAATACTGAGGTCATAAATAGATGGTGGGGTGAGAACTTGGCAATCCTCGATCGTGACATGTCTGTGCTACAGCTTGTGGTGGGGGATGGGCATTGGTCATGCAGACGTAGGACAGCAGCAACAGCTAAGAGTCTATGAGGCCATGCACCTTCACACTCCCGTAGTAGCAGTGACACCAGCACTGCCAAAGGGGGTTGCTGTCCACATCACACTGGAGCAGGCCATGGACACATATTCCTGTTCGGCTCTGTCAGGGACATGTATCCAGCAGACAGCAGTCACCAGCAGGAAGCAGTACTGTGTCTGGCCATGGGCCTGGTGGTGCCAGTGATACAGCTGGCAGGAACAGTTCCCATGTCCATAGCTGGAGATGGTGAACTGGACACCCTGCCATGTACAGTCCACAGCTGTCCAACATACCCCTGTGTAGAGCATCCACATGCCGAGACTATGTGCATACATACACACACACATCTGTATCAGAGGCAGGTCACCTTAAAACACACACACACCACCTCTGCACAGCCCATCTATTGAATAGCCCTCCAAACACACACACATGATGTCAACTGTATGGCCCAGCCTAGGCCTCTGGCAAACCCACAGCATACCCTGTGCATATGATGATACCTGTGCCAAATCCCAGTCATCCATACCATCGATGCAGGGACATGGTAATATGGGCCTGATGCACAGGGTGAATTTATAGGTTCATAGGTTCATAGGTAGATACTAGGCTATCTGCCCCAGGGCATTTATAAGCCTAGCCAGAGTGTATTTGGCTTCCACCTCCCTATTAGATTAGCCTACTGTGCCTCTGTAAAGTAGGTCACAGAAGGTACCCTTTTAAGATTAGTTTACTGTGCCTCTGTCTAGCAGGGACACAGAAGAGATCCCAGGGGTGAATTTGCGATTTCCTATCCACTCATCCAGATTTCGCTTGAAGAGAGTCAGCAAGGGCCCGGGGCTATGTCTAACATGAAGTAGGATTCTATTCCAGAGTGAGGGGAGCCTCTGGGAAATGAATCTGTCCCTCCAGCATGTCCTATTTATTTTTGTGCTGAGGTTTACGTCCCTGGAGTGTATAGCTCTAAGGGACTTGGATTTTTTGAGGTGGAGCATGTCCATTAATTCTGGGTTTGACATGGCTTTGTATGTCAGGCATAGATCGCCTCTGAGTAAGCGGTAAGCAACTGAGTAGAGCTGGAGTTTCTTTAGTCGAGCTGCATAGGACATCTGTTTGCAGCCCATGATCCTCTTGGTGAGGTACTTTTGTGTTCTCTCCAGTTGCTGCAGGTGTCAGGTAAGGTACATCCCAAAAGGGGCATTGTATTCAATTATGGGCCTGATGAGTGATGAGTAGAGGGGCACAATGACCTCTCTTGATCTAGATGCAAACCCTTTCGTGATAAGGTGGGCTATATAGACGGTCTTTCTAACCACTTTGGCAACGTGATTATCAAAGGAGAGATTACTATCTACGTTGGGCCCCAAATCTCTAATTACCTCTTCCGTACTTAATGGATTACCACCTATGTGGTAATTTGTGGGCACCTTGTTTTTCCCAAAGGGGATGACTATGCACTTTTTAGCATTTAGCTTGAGGCCGTGGCTCTGGCACCAAGCATCCGTCTCTGTGATACCCTTTTGGAGGATGCTTGTGTCAGCTGGAGATTCGATTATGGCCCCCAGTTTGCAGTCATCTGCGAACTTTGTCAGCCATAATCCCTCCATGTTAGCCTGAACCTCAGAGAAGTATATACCGAACAAGAGAGGTCCCAGAACTGAGCCCTGTGGGACGCCACTTGTAACTGGTTTGGATTCGGACATGGCACCTGTGATTCTGACCATGTGGGTTCTATCTCTGAGCCAGTTTGCAACCCTCTTGTGATATAGTACAGTGTAGCTATGTAATACTATGTACAGTGCTGTCTGCTTGCATTTGTTATGGGTACACATACAGGTGTATGTACCTTATTAGCCAGGATGCATTATTGCTGTTAGTATGCTATGGCCCTGCAGTTATTCCCAAGAGGTAGTATGGCAGAGTGGGAATACACCGACCATGTCACAGGCAAGGTACAGCTTTATATGTACATGTACCAGGTGTGTATGCATGCAACAGTGTGTGAGGGACACTGTTGTCAGACAGTGTGACCTTGCATACATACCCCTTGTCACAAACAGGTAGCCTTCAGATATGTCAGCTCAGTATTGTGTATTACCACAGGTTCATGCATACAGAACAGGTTACTGCAGTACTGTCATCAGGTTCCTCACAAGCATAGCCATTGCATTAACTGCAACAAATTCACCTGTCAAAAAATGTTGTCTCTGACATTTTTTTCTCATACACTCAACCCTGATGCAGTTGATGAGGGCATGCATGATACTGTGTATTGCAGGTTTGTGATAATTATTTCTGAGTTCACTGGGTGGAAAAGGGACACAAAATGGTATATCCTTTGCATACACACAGTAAGGACTGACACAGTGGATGTGCACACAGTAACATAAACACAGTTGGCAATAGACAGATTAGCAAATCTATATTTCCACCTTGATGTACTGTACTAATACAAACACATGACATGCCCCACATAGATTGTATGCACGGGACATAACATACCACCTCTTACAACATGTAATGTTCTGAATGCCTTCATGGATGGTGAGATAACCCAGCAGAAATAGGATGTGGTTTCATGTATTGCTCCTGCAAGCCTGGACAAGTGATAGTGTAACAGACATCGTATCAGCATGATGTTTCAGTCAGGTATGATGCCTGATGCTGGCATTTATGTCACTACACTCACTGTGGCCACTTTGGCACCGATGTTGCATACATGGGCATTGGTATGGGACACAGACCACATATCGTTTTCAAACAGCTGGATATTCCATAGATATCTGTACAGAGGACTGCTATGGCGTGCACAATGGTCTAACATGCTGCATGTGAGGCAGATGCCATTACCACACTGTATAAAGTAATGCCATTGGGAAGTGGTAAACAGATGTGGATGGTACACAAGTCAAAATGGTATCAGCCAAACAGGATATGATCTTTACCCAAAGATACACACACACACTTGCCAGTATTGAGATTAGATCCCCTATATACCTAGTTATTTCTACTATAGTGCTACACAGTTATCAGATGCACCATGCAGCTTACATAATTTTCCTTCATCCCAAGGTACTTCTAAGGTGAATTACATCAGCAGTCCTAGTAAAGTAGGGTGATGGGAAGATTACAAGGTGGTACACAACTCAAAATGGATAAAACACACAGTGTATGGCTCTCACAATCAGTTGTCAGTAGTGAGATTAGAACCCCTACCTATCTAGTTATTTTTACTATAGTCTTACACATTTATCAGATGCACCACAGAGCTTACATAATTTTATCGAATCGCATGGTACTGCTTAGGTGAATGACCTCAGCAGGCCTAGTAAAGTAGGATGATGGAAAGTTTACAGAGTGGCACACAACTCAAAATAGCATAACACACACAGTATATGACTCTTACACAAACACACACACACAAAAAAACAGTAGCAAGTAGTGAGATTAGAACCCCTACTTACCTAGTTATTTCTACTATAGTGTTATGCGCTTATTAGACGGACCATTGAGCTTATATAATTTCAACTAGTCCCAAGGTACTTTGGGCCTAGTAAAGTAGGGTGATGGGAAGTGCACAGGGTGGTACACAACTCAAAATGGTATAGCACACACACACACACACACACACACACACACACACACACACACACACACACACACACAAGCAAAAATAACAAGTTATGCTGAAGACCTGTTGTACCAAACCAGATAAATACAAGAAATAAAGTACAGGTCACCGCTGAATTATTCTTTGTAGAATCTCCTTTATTAAAAGTAAGCGCTTTCGGAATAATCCTTCATCAGACATAATACAAAGTAACAAAAGCAGCCATATTTAAAACACAGATCATCCAATCACTTACTCCTAAAAGCCTGCCTTTTTTGTAAAGCAGGTTTAATTGGTAAAACATCGTTAAGACCAGGTGGTCTATGTGCTCTTAAATCTACAATCCACTTGGATTCAGCTAATGCTGTTCTGTGCTGAATGCCCCCCCTCTCATTAGTGGCAATATTTACAATACATCTAAACTTAAAAATGTGTGTAGGATTAATCTCTATATGTCTGAATAAAGCATTGCTCGCTTGACATGTTCTAATATTACTAATATGCTGTAAAATCCGAACCTTCAGCATGTTATTTGTCATACCTACATAAAAACTTTCACATTGTTCACAATTGGCCATATATACTAAGTGTTTTGTCCTGCAAGTAGCCCTCCCTTTAAATATAAAAGTTTGTGTCTTATTAGGATGTTTATATTCAGTGTCGCTATTAATATATTGACAAGCCTTGCAGTTACCACAGGGATATGTGCCTGCTCTAATATCTATTGTAGGTCTCTTATTCAAATATGTCTCCTTACATAACAGGTCCTTGAGATTGTTGTTTCTCCTATAATTAAACATGGGACGTTCTGCCACTACGTCCTTAAGACTATTATCACTTCTTAGGATGTTCCAATTGTTTTGAACTATATTACATATGTCTTTAATATTACTACCATACGTTAAAAGTATTTTAGGTTGTTCCTTCCTGCTACTACATAATCCTGTATCTATTTGTCTGCCAATAACGGGACCTTGCATCCATGGCCTATTCTTTGTCTTCCTATGTAAAACATTGTTACTAACCACCTTACTAACCATGTTCCTCTCGTAGCCCCTATCCAAAAAATGTCCACTCAGCCTAGAAAGTTCCTCATCACAATAAGTATCTTCAGAACATACCCTAGATATCCTACCCACTTGGCTCTTGACAATATTGGGAAAGATATGCCTCGGGTGCATGCTGTCATAGGATAACAATGCATTTTGCCAACATTGTTTCCTGTACAATTTCGAGGTGAAACCAAGGTTACTCTGTTCCACACAAACATCCAGGAACTCTATCTGAGTAAAAGAAGTTTTGGCACTAAAAGTCAAAAAAGTGGTAGTGGTATGGAGAAAGGCTAAAAAGCTCTCAAAGGTAGAAGTGTCCCCATCCCACAAAATAAAAACGTCATCCACAAATCTGACATACAAAACTATGTACTTATTCCATTCCTGATTATTAAGAATTTCCTTGGTTTCCCATTTGGACATAACCAAATTTGCATATGTATTAGCACAGGGGGTGCCCATAGCAACCCCCTGTGCTTGTCTGTATATGGACCCTGGTCCTATAAAGACATTGTTGTTCAATACCAAAGCTAGTAAATTCTCCACAACCAGTCGCTTATGCTCAGTTGCTCCCAATCTACTTATTACTTCACCCACTGCTGTTATCCCATATTGTTGTTCAATAACAGTAAACAAACTGTTAACATCCAGTGTAGCCATCAATAATCCACCATGTTTGAGCTTGGTGGCTGCAGCTAGCAGCCCCAAGAAATGCCCTGTGTCTCTTAGAATGTTATCTATCTGTTCTAAATATGGTTTAAGTATAAACTCCAACCATATAGAAATATTCTCAGTGACCCACCCTCTCCCCGAAACAATGGGTCTGAATGGTGGGTCTGTCAATGATTTATGTATTTTGGGCATGGCCTTGAATACAGGCATAACTGGTTTATCTACCTTGAGGAACTCATAGACTCCATGTTCTAACAAACCCCTCTCTAATAAATTGTTTAACTGACTATGTACATTATCTATAATCATTCTAACTTGTAAAGGGTTGGTGGGTACATATGCTCCATCTACACACACACACACACACACACACACACACACACACACACACACACACACACACACACACACACACACACACTTGCCAGTATTGAGATTAGAACCCCTGCCTAGCTAGTTATTTCTATAATAGTGTTACACATTTATCGGGCTACAGAGCTTACTGGGCTGACAGTTGGCCAAAGGTGCTGATAAATGCACAGCTGAGGTAAGACGGTGTCAGACAGTATTCCTTTAGTTTTTTCCCTTAGATCTTGCTAGTTATTTCCCTCCTGCACTTCAAAATAACCTAATAGCTTTGCACTTCAGTTTTTTTATCAATTATTCTGGCACACCTGAGAGCCATCAGCAGTAGTTGTTCCTCATGGAATTAGCTCCAGTACTTAGTAGTTATGAACACCCCTCTTGGCATGATTAAAGAGCAGTTCTCTGTGCTTTTTCCCATTAGCCTGGTGCACTTGGGCATTCTGAGGCACTGTTGCAACTGCCTCATGTACACAGACAACCCTCTTCCCTAAACTCCCAACACTCAGACTTGTGAGAGATACTCCTATATCACCGAATTGAAAGATACACACTCTCCAACAAAGGCTGGACCAGCTGGTCAAGAGGAGAAAGGTCAACACCTGCAACACACCACATGGCATACATACCCCTTCAGAACACCTACTATCACAGCTCTGACCAATAACCACACACCCACCTTCACAGAGGCACTAAATAGGCATTTACCCAAACAGTGGAGATCACCAAGACAGACACCCACTCAATCACCACAACACAGCACAAACCACAGGACACATATCTTACCTACACAGTGTGCCCCTCAACCTAAGCCCCAAAGGCCAACCACCTTGACCGCTACAGTAATCATAGGTGAATCAATAGTAAGGCATAGAGATGTCCCACTCACTAGGTTGAACATGGCGGAGGAAACAGTCAGCTGTCTATCAGGTACCAGAATTCAGCACTTAACACTCCCAATCAGGTCACTCCACAGCAACTACAAGTATCACTCTGTCATTGCCCATGTGTGTGTGAATGACCTGAGACACACCTCCATGCACTATATGAAAAGAGACATGATGGAACTCTCAGATTATGTGGGCCAGGCAGGTATGACAGTAGCCCTGAACAGTATACTACTGTCACCAAGAATGATACTGCAGTACAAACAATAAATGATTGACTTCAACAATTGACTTAAGTGTCTGGTGTCACTCTCATGGGATCCAGTATCTGACTCCTTGGGATGACATGATTGACAGACTGTGATGGCTTTTCAGAGCTGGCCTGCATTTGTCACCACTGGGTTTCCAGGTACAGGCTAAGTGCCTTGCCACCCCTATAGTGCCTTTTTAGGCAGTGTTCCAAATCAAATTACCACCATAACAGCTATAAATATATGCAATATGAGGGTCATGCTGCTCAACACTAGACATCTACATCTCGAGATGCAGTCACTCAAAGAACTCTTCAACATGGAGAACATTGACATTTGTGCTGTAACGGAGACCTGGTTTACAGCAGCAGACAGCACCCCTGCACTACCAGCTTACACTCATTCCATACCTGTCAGCCCCAAAACATGGACCACTACAAAGGTGGTGGTGTCTCCATATTAATAACAGATATGCACACATCCAGAGTAGTATCACAGCATATGGCATCTGAGATACTTGAGGTACAACTGACATTGGGTAATAGTACAATCCAGGTCATAGCCTGCTATATGTCCCCATCCATGTCCTTAGACTCTCAATCCACATTCTTCAACACCCCAGAAACTATCAAGGTCCAACCCAACACTCTCATACTAGGAGAGTTCAACTACCCCTCCATCAACTGGGCAAGACACTCAGGCACCAATACACTGGCCCAATGCTTCTGGAATTCATCAGTTCCAATGCCCTGAACCAGCTCATTCTGACACCCAATAGAGGAAGCAACTTTCTTGACCTGTGTTGATTACTAACATATGGGACCATTGCTTGACAACAGTAGTCAATCGCTACCTAGGCAGATCCAACATAGAGTAATTAACATGGAAATCCATATCTCATCCACACTCCCCACAAAGGTAAATACCTTGAAAAACTTCTCCACTGCTGACTTTGGTGGCTAACTTCACAGCACCCATGTAAATGGAAAATGTGGCACATCTCATTACCAAGGGTTTTGCATCCAGGAAGAAGGAGGTCATCATCTCTCTGTACTCTTCCCTCATTAGACCAATCATCAAGTATAATGGCCCATTTTGCATGTACCTCAATAGACATCTGCAACATCTAGAGAGGCCACAGAAGTACCTCACAATGAGGATCCTAGGCATTAAACACATGTCCTACACAGACAAACTCAAATGACTCCAGCTATTCTGTCTCATATCACCTACTTAGAGGCAATCTCTGCTTGACTTGCAAAACCATGTCTGACTCAGCTCTTTTACAAATCCTACATCTAAAGACATCCCAATCTCTCTGCACCACACACTGCAGGGACCTCAACCTTACTACCACAATCAACACAATATGCTGGAGGGAAAGGTTCCTCAAACAGAGACTGCACATGCCTTGGAATAGCCATCCCATACATGTCAAGCAAAGCACCTAGATGACCCTGTTCCAGAGAGATTTTGGTGAGTGGATTGGTAATAGAAAGTTCACCCCAGGGATCATTCCAGTGGCTCTACTTGATGGGGGTCTCTGGGAACTAACATCAGGTGGCACAATGGAAGGACACTTCTATGGGCTAGGGCTGTAACAGCTTGAGGGACATTAGCCTAGTACACAGCTTTGAACCTATAAGAGGAGTGACATCAGCATGACTGATATAGTAGGCCAGTAGGTGAGTAACTTATCAAAATGCTTCTTCCTACAAACATACACAGTTGCACACACACTTATACACCCACACGTTCATTTGCCAGATCTGAGAGTCAAACCCCTCCCTATCTAGTTATTTGTACTATAGTGTTACGCAGTTATCACATGAGCTACAGAGCTTACTGGGCTGAAAACTGGCCAAAGGTGCTTATAAGTGGAATGACATAAGCAGGAGTGATATGATGAAGTAGGGTACTGGGTGGAAGACTTATCAAAATACTTCTTACAAACATACATGTGCAGTCATTTGCCAGATCTGAGATTAGAATCCCTGTCTAGCTAATGATTTGTACTATTGTGTTATGCAGTTGTCATACATGTTACAGAACTTACTGGGCTGACAACTGGCCAAAGTTGCGGATAATGGGAATGACATCAGCAGGAGTGATAAAGTAGGGCAGTGAGTGGAAAACTTAGCATTACACAGTTATCACACTTGCTACAGAGCTTACTGGCCAAAGGTGCTGATAAGAGGAATGACATCAGCAGGAGTGATAAAGTAGGGCAGTGGGTGGGAGACTTATCAAAATAATTCTTCTTACAAACATACACACAGACTCATTTGCCAGACCGGAGATTAGAACTGTGTAGCTAGTGATTTGTACCATTTTGTTATGCAGTTATTACACATGCTACAGAGCTTACTGGGCTGACAACTGGCCAAAGTTGCTATTAAGGGGAATAACATCAGCAGGAGTGATAAAGTAGAGAAAGTGGGTGGGAGACTATTCAAAATACTTCTTCATACAAACATACACACACACTCATTTTCCAGATTTGAGATTAGAATCTCTGTGTAGCTAGTGATTTGTATTATTGTGTTATACAGTTATCACATACACTGCAGAGCTTACTGGGCTGACAACTGGCCAAAGGTAGTGATAAGGGGAATGACATCAGCAAGACTGATAAAGTGGGGCACTGGGAATTGTTGTGGGTGGGAATAGCCTAAAACTGTTTCACCTACAAACACACACCTCCTCACTCTCACATACACAACTGTCACACACAGTTGCCAGTATTGAAATTAGAACCTCTACCTATCTAGTTATTTCTACTATAGTGTTACACAGTTATCGCACATGCTACAGAACTTATAAGAGTGCTCGGTGTCCAATGGTACTTCTAAGGTGAACGAAAGGAGCAGATCTTGTGAAGTAGACCAATGTGAAGTGCAATGAGTGGGAAGAGTCTCCTAATACTTGGACCTATGGAGAGACACACACACACACACACACACACACACACACACACACACACACACACAGACACACACACACACACACACACACACACACACACACACACACACACACACACACACACAGACACACACACACAAAGGCAGGTGATGTGATATTATAAACTCAACCTCAGCAGAGTTACACAATGGGGCTCAGCTTTTATGCTGGCACATGCGACTGTTTACAACTGGTATGCCACTGTCCAAAGCAGGACATTACTGTTTGCCATTCAGAGTATCCGTGTGTTTGACTCACTCTGTCTGTGTCCCCCTGTGTCTCTCTTTGTATCACTGTCTCTCTCTCAGTTCCCCACATCTATGTGTGCGCATGCTTGACATATGTTGTTATCTGTTGCCTATATATATATATATATATATATATATATATATATATATATATATATATATGTGTGTGTGTGTGTGTGTGTGTGTGTGTGTGTGTGTGTGTACCTCATGCAATAGATGCAGATATATCACATATGGGCCACCTACAGCTAGCTGAGGGTAATCCTGCCTGATGTGTATATGTGTGGGGACAGTTGAGGTATACATAGCTGTCTGTATACAGACATATATACACAATACAGTCATATATTCCGATGTGGGTTCCAACATATCCTGTGATTCTCTAAGTGTAGGAGCATGCCCAGACATTTTCTGACATATCTGTAATCTGAAACAGCAATGTATTGTGTCATTACCTAGTGCCAGACATCCTCAGCTCATCACAGTGCTTTACCAGAGGAATAGTAGTTGTATGATGCATAGACCAATATTATGAGGGCAGCTATGTAAATTCTTGCCCAACAAAGTCATTTGTGAGGTGCGGCTACAGCCAGTGTAGTAATCACACACAGCTGTGGGAACAGTCCAGCAACCTGATGATATAATGGCTTGGAATCTCCTGCTTGTGTGGTATTTTTCTAACCTGAGATGTCATACCCATATGTGTGCATACCTTTGAGCTGTACATATTTAGCAGTTTGTCCAGGTGTTTGGCTACAGGTTTCATCCTTTCTATGTAAACTTGTGTTTTTATGGCAAGTTAGTTAAATATAATTGAAGTGTGATGTTACAAAATAATACAGACACTACTGTTTCCGAATACATAACCTTCAGACAATTCCCACTACTGCAAACTCATCACCCCACCAACTTTTTTGGTATGTAAGGGGGATATTTACAACACATGCCTATCATTGTGCCTTTGTTCCACTTTTATTTATGCCCTTGTCCAGACATCTTGTTGTCAGAGGTTGGGAGTTATGGGTGTGGGTACAGGGTGCATTCAACTGTGCAGGCATGTCCATTATTTATAAAAGCAAACATAAGAAAAAGGATTATTGGGAATGACCACTGGCAACAGTACCACACAGTACTTATATTCACAAAAGCCTTGTCACCTCTGCTACACATCATTCAAGATGTTAATAATATTTGTAGCATATTCCACGTATCACTGTGACTTCTAGGTATGTCAGTGGCAGAGCAGTGGGTGTCACTGACATGCATAACATTTGGACTGCAGTTATCTGCACATGGCCCTGTCAAAGGCAGCACTGTACATAGGGCAGTACAAGAGAACTGCCAGGAGAACATGTTGGCTAGATCCAGACAGAATTAACCACGCATACACACAGCTCCGACCCCTGCATAATGTGGACAGGCAACATGTTTTCATGTGTATTGGTACAGCCCTGCCAATGTGTGCTATGCTACCATTTCTATGCAAACATATATGTTACTGCATTTGTCTGGGTATATGAGGGGGGCACACCTTTCTACTGTACACATTTGCACAGACTGTGCTGGTATTTGCTTTACATTTTGATTGTGTTGACCATACTATTGTGCCCTGTCTTTGGGACTGGAGGCATATCAGTAAGGATCCCAGGTCAGATTGTACTGGCATTCATTTGAGTTTCAGATTTCTTACACTTCATAGCCTTACTGCAACTGTGGGCCCTGCTGTGCTATCACTGTGTGAGTCTGTAGGGGTTTAATTCAACATTGCCGCCATTTGTGTGCCTTTACCAAAACATTGTTCTGTGGTTTTCTACAGCTGACTTGCTGTGTGGATGTGAGGGGTGGTCATGGGACCCCCCCACCCTGACATCCATGCCTGTGACCTATGACACCCCACTTAGTTGTCCCCACACCTATACTGCAGTGGGATTTGCCACCTTAGGACCTACTGCATAGTGTGTGGAGGCCAGTTTTGGCTAGACATTTCCTGGTGGCCAACATAGCTGTCAGTTATGTGCTGCTAACCCAGTAGGCCACCCCATTTCCTTGCATGCATGCAGCGTTACCACAGATATGCTAGCAGAACATACTATTCCATTCATTTATTGTTAAGAAGACTGACTTACCTTATGCTTGCAGCAGTTATGAGGACAGTGCTTGAGGGCACCCTATGTTGGGTGCACACAGTGTGCTGCCTATACATGGTAAGTTACAGGTAATGTAATGAGTGTGTGTGTGTCATCCATTTTACTGTGTGTGCGAGTCAGAGAGAGAGAGGTGTCAGTCCCTGGGGTCCCTACAGTGTTAGTGTGTATACTATACTTTGCCTCTTTGCCAAGGCGTAAGTATACTGGGCATGCCTCTGTCTATGGGAGCAGGCTCAGGGGCCTTCTCCTGTGAGTCCCCCAGTGCCTGTGGGTCCTTGGCAATGGTGACGTGCTGTGTGGCCCTTCCCCGTGATGTTCTTGCTGCAGCTGTTTCCGCAGGATCATATTTTGTAGCATAGCACATACTATAAACATGTGTGCATTTGTGGCTGGAGAGTACTGCAAGGTTCCACCAGATATGCCAAGGCAGCAGAACCTTGACTTGAGCATCCCAAACACACTCTCTATAATGATCCTGGTTTGTGCGTGTGCCTCATTATGGCATTGTTGTGTGGATGTGTGTATATTTCTCATGGGTGTCATCCTCCATGGCTCCAGTGCATAGCCAGCATCCACCACCAGATGGCCATACAGGATGCCCCCACTGGCAAATGC
Organism: Protopterus annectens; assembly: GCF_019279795.1. Taxonomy (NCBI): domain Eukaryota; kingdom Metazoa; phylum Chordata; order Ceratodontiformes; family Protopteridae; genus Protopterus; species Protopterus annectens. The sequence goes on along the minus strand of NC_056741.1, from coordinate 957,125,202 downwards.
CTGGTACAGGTATGATGAATGCCAGATGTGGGAGTCGTGATAGCTTCCAGGGCTGTCAGCGCACAAATTCATGATAATGCCCAGGGAATTGAACATGACCTGGCAGTTGATGGAGCGGAAGCCCTTGCAGTTTATGTAGACCCTACCCTGTTCACTGGGTGTTGCTTTCATGTGGATGTGCATGCAGTTTATGGCACCCAGTACCTCCAGGTATTCTGCTACACAGTGGAAGTGATGCATATGGCTGTTCCTTTCCTCACAGGTATTGGGGAAGTAAATGTGCTCAATGGCATGTGGTAGCATGGCATCCAGGAACTGGTGGAGTACCCTGGATGCAGATGCCTGTGAGACCCCCATTATGTCTCCAGTATGTCTTTAATTCTTAAGGTTACACATACCTTGGTATCCACTGGGATGGGTTCCCCTCTGTTGGTTCTAGCTCTGAGCTGAGGCCGGCACAGCTCAACAAGTTGCTGAAGTATGTCCCTGTCCACCCTGTAGCACTCTGTCTCCAAATCATGTGGCCCCTGGTAGGTTACCCTGGGTCTGAACACTCTTCTCCTCCACCTTGGTCTGTGGCAGTTGTCAGCATTATCCTCCTGTCTGCCATCAGCCTTTGGCACATACTGATGGATCAAAGCAATGCCAGCCCCTAACATTGTTCCAGTTAAATTTCTCCCACATGTATACACCAATGGTACAGAGTTTGTGGGAAAAAACAGACTGTAAGGTGTTTCCATACTTTATACTGTTGTGCTGCAAATGTTGCCTGTTAGATTGGCTATGATACATTTCACCTGCCACCTATATTACTCATGGCTTTGATTTGGCCACTGTGAGTGTTAGAGGCATTACTGGTAATTTGTGCAGGATAGCCTTTATTCTGCTGTTGACCTTTTTTAATTATTTTTTACTTACATCTCCTCCCTCTTTCAGCTATGCAGCCACCTGCCAGCTGTATTATTATGTGCTTTGCTTGGCCCATTGTAAGTTGTAAGAGTCCCATATTAGTGATTTCTACTTCATTACTCCTTTATTGTGCTGTTGCCCTTTATTTCTTTCTTTTTTGCATCTCCTCCCATTTTCAGCTATGCAGCCACCTGCCAGCTGTATTATCATGTGCTTTGCCTGGCCCATCGTGAGTTGCAAGAGTCTCATATTAGTGGTTTCTGCTTCATTTCTCCTTTACTGTGCTGTTGCCTTTATTTTTTTTACATCTCTTCCCATGTTCAGCTATGCAGCCACCTGCCAGCTATATTAATGAGTGCTTTCAATGGCCCATTGTGTGTTGCAGTATCCCATATTGCTGTTTGTACTGCATTTCCCTTGTTCTGCTATTTCATTTTCTTTTCCTATATCCTTCCTGTTTAAGCCCTGGTGCACCACCCAGACCCATTTAGCTAGTGTAACCAGTAAGAAATGTCCCTCCCATGGGTGCAAACATGCTCTTCAGTTCATGGAATAAGTGTATACAGCCTCAGACACACACCCTCACTTAGCTGTGCTTAGCTAAGCACAAACCCGGCCAACAGAGCAGCAATGTGCTTACAGCAAGCATGACACACCCCCTTTTCATGTTATTTGCTCCTCCTGTCTACACAGTGGTGTTAGACCACCTACACAGTTAGGTGCAGTGTGACACTTAGAAGAATTTTGTGATACAGTATAAGTCCATAGTTACGGCACTACACAAGAGCCTTCCCCCTTAGCAACCACAGTTCCCTGCCATTGTTTTGATTCTGCTTGCCACTGACTATAATGGAAAAATGCAGCTTTCCGCTAAAATGCACATTTCACATTTATTTCTTTATTTTCCCCACCATCCCGTTAACATGGCGCTTCCCTATGCTTAAATGTCCAAGATCATCCGAGAAATAATAAACTTTTATTTTTTTTAATAAATAAACAGTTTGACATGTCAATGGCTATATATTTCGCCATTGGCATGCTTACAGATTAGGGTCCATGCTTTTATTGGAGCTTTCATGGCTCCGTTTTCAATTTTGCAGAAATGTATTCAGCTAGTAGCCCAATAAATTTTTTCAGCTTACACTGTTCCTGCATGGCTACCTACCTGCTTCCTGAATTGCTATTTTACCTCATTTGCATGGTTTTCACCAGCAAATGAGGTAATTAGCATCCTACATGGATTTCCATGCAAGAACAGTGTCAGCTCGCTTGTGCACGTCAATACGGCACATTCCTGGATTGCTCGGCTGCCATATTCCATGCAGGGGTGGCTACACTGCTCCTGCATGAACATTTTACCTTCATAAATCCAGTGGTGTTACTTTTCCAGTTATAGAGCCATTTGATAATGTTACTAGACAGGGTGACTATGGTCAACTTAGTAGTTTAGAGTGAGAGACTATGCTGAATGCCTTTCAGAGATGAAGAAAAGTGCGAAAACAACCCAAAAGATTGTTATTATGGTGTACACTGATGCTTTTTAAGAAAGATGCTAAGACAGTTGTTGTGATGTGGTGAATTAAAAATCCACACTATGAGCTAGAGAGTAGGTTTTGGTCTAAGAGGTACTATAATAACTGTGAGTGAAAATATCTCTTATGCATCTTTGACAATGGAGGTAGTATGTCATGTGGCCTGAAGTTATTAAGATTATTAGATTTGCCACCTTCATACTGATGTATTATGTAACTTTGCTCCAGACTTTGGGAAGTTGACACTCAGTTATGGACCTGTTGATAAGTATTGAGAAGAGGACAATTAGGACATCAATGGCTAGCTGCTAAAGAGGTTGGTTTAAGCTTATGAAATAGTTTTTTTAATAGCTTTTGTTGAGGCCGGCTGTAGTGAGAAAGCAGTAAAGTCAGTCTGTTTGGATGGGAATTGAGCATGGGAGTTGTTTGGGTTGTTTCTAAGGAGGGAAGCAGTTCCATTAATGAAGTAAAAGATAAATGAGAAGGCTATGTTATAATTATTTGGCATAGTGTAGGGTTGGGGGGATTTGCTAGGGTTTAAGAGGTTGGTAATAGATTCCCAGAAAGTCTTTGTGTTTGTTTTTTTGGTCCTCTTGTAAGGTAAAACAGAAATGTTTTTATCGTTTTCAACTAAAGTTTTGACTTGATTTTGTAGAGTGCTATAGTATCGGTAGGCCTGAGGTGTTTGGTTCTGGTGTCACTGCTTCCAGGCTCTGTCTCTTTTTTTCATTTGCTGAGGGTAAACGTTTAGAATAAGAAAATTGTGATAATGTATTCTGTTTCTTCACCATAGGTGAAATGTTTTACCTGATATCTGCTTATTTGTTTGAGTATATCTGTGAAAGAGGTGATGATGAAATTATTTATGTTATGAACTGTATTATAACATGAAACAGATGGATTCTTATTGTAATTTTTAATAACATTAATTTGAGTGGTGGTTACCTAGGTTATCAGGCAAGGAGTCGTATGGTATTAAAGTGTCTGAAAAACACTGGAAACACGAGCCACAAATTATCATAGAAAATGATAAAGTCTACATCACATGGGATCAACCATTACCAACAGTTCACAAGACAGATGTGAGTAAACCGGATATAGTGGTCCATGAAAAGAAGACAAAAGTAGCATTGATCATTGAAATCGCCACACCCAGTGACTACAATGTATTGCGTACAGAGAGGCACAAAGTCATAAAATATCAGGATTTGCAGCTAAAAACGAGAGCAATGTGGAAGAAAGATACCCAGGCAGTTCCAACAGTAATAGGAGCAACAGGTCTTATAAAAAAGAGCCTACAATTGTATTTAAATATGTTACCAATACATGTAACTGTACAAATTGCAGAAGGAGTCATTACTGGGCACATTGCAGATGCTGCGAATATCACTTTTGGTTGACATCAAAGATTGAAACAATACTAATTTCATGAACTTTAATTGTACTTTGATTTACAAATGGGTTCCATTCCCATCATGGTATTAGAAACCCAAAATACCTGGAGAAATTTAAAAAAAAAAACAGAAGATTTTTGTTGGGGGTGGATTGTAAGGATTAAGTACAGGAATGAGAAAAAGTGTGGAGCTTTGTTAAAGTGCATTGGAGCTTTAATCAGCTGTGTAAAGTTGTACAGGTTCAGTGAATGAGCACTAGATGGAACATTAATGGTCACCTAGTTAACATTGATATTACTGACTATGATGGTTTCTAGTCTTCTAGTGTGGTGTTATTTATTTATTTAACATTTGTTTACCAGGAAAGTCCCACTGGGACAGAGCCCATTTTCTGTTGAGGCCCGGAGTAAACACTGCAGATTCATGTCTTTAGAATGTGGGAAGAAACGCACACGAACGCAGGGAGGACATACAGAATTCGCACAGAAGGCACCCCAGCCAAGAATTGAACTGGAGAACCTCCTGCAGTGAGGTGACAATGATAACCACTGCAACACTGTGTTTTTTGGTGGACTATATATGACTATGAGACAGACAGGTTTCATTTGGTTTAGATGAAGTTTAGGAATCAATATTTCAGCATTATTAAACTTCTCAAGATGTAATTATATTATAAGTATAATTTTCCTTATTCACATTCCATTTCAAACACACTATAGTGACCAAACTTTTGAGTATATATATATATATATATATATATATATATATATATATATATATATCTTTGAAGACATACTGGCCAGGGTTTACACTAATAAAGAAGTTACATTAATAAGTTCACGGGCAATGGTTGCCCACTTCAAATAATATCTGTCCCACAACACTTCCAAAGGCAAAATGCACATGGATTAAATTCAGTTAATTAATTAATTAATTAATTAATTAATTAATTAATTAATTTTTTATTTATTTTACACTTGTTGACCAGGAGAGTCCAACTGGATACATGTCCATTTTCAGTGGAGGCCCAGGGAGAAAAGCTCCACAGATTAAGAACAAATAACTATGAGATTTCTACATAACAAGCAAGTATTCATAGGAAAACACATGATTTAACAAGATTCCATAGTTTTAAAGTTAGAATAAAGTAATACTTAGAATAGAGTTACCACCTGTCCCACTTTGCGAGGGACAGTCCCTCTTTGGGCAGTTGTGCCCTGACAAAAAATTTTAAAAATGCAAATGTCCTGAGATTTTAGGACAAAATTATTTCCTATATTTTATGTAATAGTTGCATAAAACAGTTATTCTGTATCTAAAATACCTAAATGTTATAAGAAACAGAATAAGCAACTAAAATGCTACAAGAATAAGCTTTTATTTAGGCAAAAATGTTAAGTTCTATCCTTTGTACTGACCGTGGGTATGTATCAGCCTGTAAAATCTGATGTTTGTACCGAAAATGTCCCACTTTGGCCATTTGAAAAGGTGGCAACCCTAACTTAGAATGTACTGGTTTCCAGTAATAACATTGATTGAGACAAATGTAAATAAAAGGGGGTTGGGAGTGGATGTTAGTGTTAGTTTTGTGAGATGTTGTTGGGTTTAAATTTGGAATGTGTATAATTGCTGACTGTTGTTGTGGGTGTTCGCAGGTGAGGCACTAAAAGGAGGAGTCGATATTCTTCTTGAAGGGATAGAAGTGAAAAGGAGCACGAGAGTGGGTCGGAGGGTATGATATGGGTCAACCTGGTGGGTAGCAAGGGCATAGCCATGCAAGTTTTAGGTGTTCTTTTAGTAGCTTTCTGAATGTAACCTTTGCGTTGGCTGAGGTAATAGCAGAAGGTAATGAGTTCTAAATTTTACCAATGTAGTTAGGGAAGAGGGAGTCACCTGCTGTGTTATAGCTTTTGGTCACCTTCATTAGTCTTTTATCACTAGAGCAAAGTTGTCTTAAATCATGAATATGTGCAATATTCTTCTTTCTGAATTCCTCAGCTTCTGGAAATTCCACAACATGTTTGATGATGGGATACAAATAAAGATTCACCTCTTGCAGCAATTACCCCATGGTGAGAAAATGTGAATGAGAGACAGCTATGTCTGTACCAAGAAACACCTCATTTTTGACTTATAAACATATCTCTAAATTGCACTCTAGCTAGCACAAGCATCTCCATAACTAAAAGCAGTAGTGTTCTCCCTAGATGCCCATGCATCTCTTTGGGAAAAGCATCCCCCCACACTCACATATACACACACACACACACACACACACACACACACACACACACACACACACACACACACACACACACACACACACACACACGCACGCACACACGCATGCACACACATATCCAGACTCTCAAATAACCAAACTAACCCTCTTTGTGAGACCATTCAGGCAGACACACACTCATGCAGCTTAATTTATACCCCTACAAACATGCAGATGTATGTTGGCATAATGGTTAAGATCTTTACCTCATATGTCTATCTATCTATCTATCTATCTATCTATCTATCTATCTATCTATCTATCTATCTATCTATCTATCTATCTATCTATCTATCTATCTATCTATCTGTCTGTCTATCTATCTATCTATCTGTCTATCTATCTATATGTGTGTGTGTGTGTGTGTGTGTGTGTGTGTGTGTGTGTGTGTGTGTGTGTGTGTATACATATAAATATATATGTATATATATATATATATATATATATATATATATATATATATATATATATATATATATATATATAGTGTACAGAGTTTGATAGTTTGATTCTAACCTCTGGTTATTGGCTAGGCTTGTAATAGTCTGTAGATTAATTGTCTTATACTTGCAACCTGTGAGTCTTGCATACACTAACACACCACCACTACACTAGAATGTCTTCTCACTGAACTTACATGCAGTGCAACTGCATCTCTAGAAATGAATGTGTGATTGCTATATTTTGAAGGCATTCACTTTTTCCTCCAACATTGATATCTTGAGTTAATGACTAAGTTACTGAGTCACTTGCATACATAGGACGCCCTTGGTATTTCCTGGGAAAAGAACAGGGGTAATTACAGTACTTGACAACTTATTTTGCTGTAGTATTCTGATAGAGACCCGCGGTGGTGGTGCTGCGGTAGCGTTGTCGCCTCACAGTAAGACGCTGTCCTGTTCGATTCTCAGCTAGAGCGTCTTCTGTGTGGAGACATGCGTGAATGGGCGTGCCTTCGTTGAAGGTTGTGCATCAGGGCTGGTAACTCGGCAAGTAAAAATCAACTACCAATCATTAGCAGACCGGAGGTCCGCTGTGGCGACCCCTAACCGGGAAAAGCCGAAAGACACAACAACAACAACATTCTGAATGTCATAATACTGAACGAAAAATCCAGAAATCTCAAAAAGGTTGAAACTTTACAGTGTTGAGCTCAAAATATCTGCTAACCGCATACATGTACACTGCACCACTACACAGCAAGTAAACAAATAATACCAATGCCCTATTAGTTGTTGTTGCTGTTGTGTCTTTTGGCTTTTCCTGGTTAGGGGTCGCCACAGCGGAACTCTGTTCCACTAATGATTGGTAGTTGATTTTTATGTGCTGAGTTACCAGCCGTGGCGCACAACCTTCAATGAAGGTACGCCCATTCATGCATGTCTCCAAGCAGAAGATGCTCTAACTGAGAATCGAACCGGACAGCGTCTTACTGTGAGGCGACAATGCTACCGCAGCACCACCACCGCGGGTACCAATGCCCTATTAGTGAAACTCAAAAATAAGAGCTAACATGGGTTCTGCAAGGACGGAGAGGCAAGTCAAACTCTCTAAACATGTAGAAGAAAAGATATTTTGATTTCAGCATTTTAATATTTCTGAATTTTGACATTATACCATTGTACAGTCAGTATTATGAATTTCAGTATGTTGCAGGAAGCTGACATTAACCTGTCTATTAAGTATTAGCCACATCTCAGATTTCTGCATTATTATGCAGTTCTGCCCATAAGACAACCCTCCACACTCAGGCTCCCTCTAGTGGAAACTTCAGCAATAGGGTGGTCTAAAAATTAGAAAGACTGACCATGAGGAAGAAAACAGACATATTAAGGCTACCACCTGAATCCCAGCCAATGTTTTAGCAATGTAAACCTGCAACAGCACTTTTTTACAATTTATTTTAGACAAGTACATCACGTCTGATAGACTTTACCACAAGCTGCTGTTACACAGGCCTACCATTATGATTTGTCATAAAACACTGTATGGCTTCAGCTTCTGCCCTTAATAAACAAACTTTAGACATTATATGTCCAAATCTCTTTCTTGTCTGTACCCTCTACATGGGAGTTACGCACAAAGCTGTCCTTAGCAACTTGCTTTTGAACATAATTTCACCCGCAAGTTTCTGTTACCTTATCACGTCTTTACACTGCAGCAGTGTCAGCAGTATTGTCCTCCATAGCCACTTTACAGACCTATAAATTCCCTCAAATTCCTTGTAATCCTGGCACATCAAGCAAATATTCCTGCTATCATACAACAGGACTCAGGCCTTACCTTTTATGAGCACACACCAACCACTGTTGCACTCACTGCAAACATATGTAGTCAGAAAAGGGATGACTGACATTGAAACAGTACCTCAAGACAGTACTGTCACTTATGATGTGTAAATTATCAAGGCTAGCAGTAGTATGTTTGCTGGGCTAGGAGAGAACAGCACTGCATCCTAATTTGTTCTTTCCCTGATTGTTTTCCTTGTCACTCTGAATCCTGGATTGTCACTATTTAATTTGTTCAACAACACTCAAAACATATTTAGACAAACTTAACAATAAAATGTGCATTCTCAACTGCCATCACAGTGAAGATTCTCGACCATATTATGTGGTCCAATTAAAGAAAAAAATCAGTTTGTCCAACCAATTGATCATCTCGCCTGTAAACTTCATTGAAACAAAATACATACATGTTTACACCAATGTCATTGCAAAGTTCATTTAATGGTTAAATGTTTAGCTCAGACAAAAACTGCAGGGACTGATTCTCACCTTTGAGGGGAAACTAGCTAGACTTAAAATGGCCTGCAACAGCAATGAACATAGTTTTCAGTATAACTGGACCTGTACTAGGGCACTTGTTTTTTCTCAACAGACTCTGAAGGCCATGATGAATAAGTAAGCTTTGTGGAAACTTTAAAGTACTACATACTGTTTGTCACACACAGTAATGCATCACAACACCCACAAAAGCTGCTCATACAATTCATTATCTGCCATCCCATTTCAAATCTTCCCAACCAACAAAAATTCTCCCAATACGCTATTTGAAAAAAAACATAGCTGAAATGTTTCTTTCCAGAATGTTTTCTTTGTTTAGTCACAATTAGATATGCTTCTAATATATACTGACATCTCACTTGTACCCATGTATTCATCTTTTTCCTCTTTGATTGACAAAGAACATTCCTGAATGAGCAATACTCAAGCTTGCTTGTTCTAGCAAAGTATAGGTAATAATAACCAACATGCAGAAAATGACTAGATCAACAGCTTGCGATTTCTTGAGAGGCAATTGTTAAAAGGATTCGTCTACTTCATAAGAGACAGAACTGGTTTCCAGCACAAAAGAGTAAGCCATGAAAGGATTCCATAATACTTCATTAGAAGGATCAAGAGGGAGACAATTTGAAAAATATCTTGCAAGCAACAAGAAAAGCCTGTTATCAGCTCTAAAATACTTCTTTCATTTATTTCTTAACAAATAAAGCACAGCTGTAACCTGAAATGGAAAACAGCATACAATGCTGGTGTAGTGTGCATTAAATCTTTCTGGTGAGAAGCACAAACAGGTACTAAACTAGCTTTATCAGTACCTCTTCACAGTTTCCTGGCAGCAACTTGCTAATTGTGTCTATAGAGCACTTATCTGTTATTTTTCAATGAATGATATACTTCCTTAGAGGAAAGGAAAAAGCTGTTTTATTGGCAATGAAATTGCAATATTCTTTCCCTTCTTTTGATGACCAAAGCATGACACTAATTACAACAAACATTTCCCACCACTCTCATTAACCATGCTTACTGAGTACCCTCAGTTTAAAAAATGTACACTATATAAGCCTGAAAAACACAAAAGCCTATGCAAGTAAGCATTAAACCATTTCTGCAAGCAGGAGTGAATGTTGTTTTAATGTAACAACAATATTCAGTAACTGCAAAAAATGCCATGATTATTGGGTCCTGTTTCACAGTGATTGATTTATTAGCACAGATGAGTAAGTGCTCAATTTCTTATCAACTCATTTACATGACTGTTAAATGTATAGATAAAGATCCAACAGAAGAGAAAAAGAAGCATTAAAGCTGCCTGATGTGTCATGAAAAAAGCCTTCTAACACCTTAACAGAGCTAAAACCTTTTTATAAATAACTCAGACTTCTTTCTTGTGTTTTAATTTTTGCACACCCCCCCCCCCATTTTGCAGCAGGCCATCGACTGTCACTGGATTTTCTCTCTGATCTTGGAAAGTGTGAGATACTCACACCAACCCCAATACAGTACTTTTCATCATTGTTTGAGAGGAGATGAAAGCATCCCACTGCAGTTTCATACTTATAACTGTAGACATTTTAATCCAAACTTCAAATAGTGAAAGTAATATACTTAATAGTTTAGAACTTCTAGGTACACAACATTGGCATAACTTGGATAGAATGCTGGGGGGGGGGGGGTTGAAACGTGAAACCAGTTTGCGAAGAAGTGTAATAACTAAAATTATGCAGATTATACAAAACCATATCCTACCTAACCACAGCCAGCAAGTAGAAGTACAATCTATGTGATTTATAATTCAGCACCCTGGAGAAATGCCCTGTGAGATGGAGATGAGTTTAGTCTGGAAGTCTGTGTACTTCAGGACAATATGCTTAGCCAGCCTTTCTTTCTTTTGGTCAATGACAAGTTTCAGTATGCCTTCAGTGTATCAGTATTCTTGGTAACGAAGATCACAATACATTTTGGACAAAAAGAAGTAAGATTAAGGCAGGACAAAGTGTAAAGAACTAATGGAACAAAGTTGTACACGTTACTTAGTAGGAGCATGTACAGAAAAAGGAGTTATTTCCTCTTTAGTAATGAAACTTGTCAAATTGAGTTCTGGGGTACATTTATAATTGGTAATAGTGCAAGCTATGTACAAGGACCCAATGACTCAAGTGCAAACTGTGTTCAGTCTCACAGAGGGGGGTCTCAGTAGGAGTGGGTGTGCACCAGGTTTCAGCTCTGAGCCCACTGCTGTTCATATTGGTGATGGACTACATTAGTAAACAGGCTGGAGGGAACAGATCAATAAAGCTGCTGTATGCAGATAATGTGGCATTACAGGCAGACTCTCAGCAAGAACTTCAGCAAGTGATAGGGGAGTGAAATGCAAAGACTGAAGGCACACGGGATGAAACTAAGTACAGATAAGACAGTGGTAATGACAGCAAATTGGGGAAATCAGAATAAGCTGAGAATTGAGAGAGAAGGGAAGATAATGGAACAGGTTAATAACTTCAAGTATCTGGGAGGGGTTGCTGAGGAGAAGGGAAGTCTGAGTGAAGAGGTCAAAGCTAGAATCAGAGGAGCTGCAGGTAGCTGGCATAGAGTCTCAAGTGTAGTGTATGACAGAAGAATGCCAAAGAAGCTGAAAAGTAAGGTGTACAAGACAGTGGTGCAACCAGTACTACTGTACTGTACAGAAACCTGGGCAGTAAAGGCATAGCAGATGAGGAAACTAGAGGTGATGGAAGTGCCTGAGAAGGGTGGTAGGATGCACACTGTGGGCAAACAAAAGGAATAAAGACATAAAAAACAGAAGCCAAAGTAGCTCCAATTGCAGAAAAGATTAAGGAGAATAGATTACAGTGGTTTGGGCACGTGCGGAAGAGCAGAAGATAATCTGGTGATGAAAATTTGGGACAGACAGGAAGTAGGTAAGAGGAAACAAGGATGTCCAGCAAAGAGGTGGATGGATTTTGTGAGAGAAGATCTGCAACAGTCAGGCAGGAGTGTTGAAGAAGCCTGGAGTGTGGCATTGAATCAATTGAGATGGTGACAGTTAACATGATACCCCGACCCCATGTAGAAAATGGGAAAAAAAAAGGGGGATAATGATGATGATGAGTCCAGTTGGGTTCACATTAAATGGATAAGTGACATTGTGTTGGTGATGGATAAAAAAGAAAGGTACTTTAGTAGATTTCTGGTGGGAGATGGGCAGAGGGAGGACAGACTTACTTAAAACAGCACTAGCAGTAAAAGTTGGGTATAATCATTCTTTCAACCCTACAAAGGATATATTTAATTGATTAGCAAAGCAACATAAATAAATCAATAAAACAGAGAGAAGGAAGTGATTCTCTCTCTCTCTCTCTCTCTCTCTATATATATATATATATATATATATATGGAAATGTAGAAAACCAGTTGTCTGTCTCTTAGTATAAATGCATCCCTATGGTAGTAGGTAGAGATACTATGCAATACCTGACCTTAAGGAAGGCAAAGATGCAAGAAATTGCATTTAGTACAATATTGCCATAAAATATTTGTAATAAATCAGATGTTCTATTCAAGTGGCATTTATTATTTTGAATTTTATTCCTGACAAACTGCATAAAAAGAGACCATACACACTATGAGTTTAGAGTTCTGATGCCGAGAGGCTGTTTTTTAAGTAGCATTCCTGATTTCATTTGCATGTTATACAAAACAGATCTAAAAAACATGGAGTCTTTCTGGGACATCCCTGACTTACCCAAACTTAAAAAACTTACTTTCAAAATGGTTTATGTCACTGGAAGATATACAACATATGTGATATGTTTACAGATGTGTGTTTTTTTGTTTCCCTGTTTGACAGCAGCATGCAGACAGGGATCTATATAGGTAAGTACCAGGCTAGCTGCTCTTTCAGATCGTTTTAAGCCTAGCCGATTTCCCTTCGACTATGATAATCAAACTCTGTACCTTGTATCTGTGAGTTAATCACCATTGCCATTATGCCAACTCCCAACCCAACTCAATATTTAACAGTCTCAGTTTTCTTTCATCAGCTCCATCCATTTTATTTAAATACTTACTTTTACCAGCCTTGGGCATATTGTGGCATTAAATAGCAGAACACACATTCCCACAAGTCAAGCCACAGTCTTGTAACTACTAAGCCAAGCACTCTGTTTTTTCCTCCAAACTCCAACAATATATGCTCCTTAGAGAAGTATTTTTTTTTCTTCTTTTCTTTAGTGTTAATCAAGATACATTCAGGACAATCACGTTCATTTCATCAGCAAACATTTCAGAAGTATGTATGGTAAGCAAGAACAGTACTAAACTAGTGGTATAATGTTATTGGAACTACCTCTGTGATAAATGCGTTATGCACTCAGTTATAGTCTATGATGCAAAATTTAATTTTAAGAGGTGAATTTTGTTACACAAACAATATCAATGTTGGATGACTTTAAAGTATTGCTCACTGTGGTTTTTGAGAACAGTAAAATATTAAATAAAAAGGAGCGTTTCATTATATTGGTATTATTTATGATACTGAACTGTCCAGATTTTCATAGAATTCAGATTTTTTTCTTATATTTTTGGTCTGTTCCTCATATATATAATAAATAATAATAATAAATAGGACATTCTGGAGGGACAGATTCATAACCCAGAGGCTCCCTTCACTCTGGAATAAAATCCCAGTCCAGGTTAGGCAGAGTCCCTCATTGACTCTCTTCAAGAGGAATCTTGATGAGTGGATGGGAGATCGTAGGTTTACCCCGGTTATCAATTCTGTGTCACTGTTAGACAGAGGCACAGTATACTAACCTCGAAAAAGGGCATAGCAAAATTCATTTAAAATGGGCGGCGAACGCCAGACATACTCTGGCTAGGCTTATAAATGCCCTAGGGCAGATAGCCTAGTATGAACCTATGAACCTATGAACCTATATCATTTGTGGCTCTCTAACAAATCAGTGAGAATTGAGTTTACTAAATAGTGTCAGACATTTGATTTTCAAGCTTCATGTCCTTCAGACAATATATGCTAAAGCAAAGTCTGTTATTTTAGCATCTTTCTAAGTTTATACGAGCAACGTTTAAAATCTGTCCCTATGTTTGGGCCTTTGTAGCTTCATTACTTTTGTTTTTTCTATGTTTTATTACATAACACTAATTTTAGGAGATATTTAAATTTAAACTGGCAGATACAGTTTGGTAAATTTCAATCTTGTTAATCACTGAGATGAACAATCGTGCTTTCAGCTAGTTAACCGAATACCAAAACGTGAACATTCTAAAATAAATACTTTATGGGATAGAAGCACTAGTCTCACAGAACTGTTCTACTAGTACAAACACAACTGTATTTGAGATTGATTTATATTAAGTAATCTAACGTTTTATTTTGGTAGACCAAACTCCACAGTAAATATAAAAAGTGCACACATATTTTCCTTCATCTGTTTCTGTGGTGGTTGCTCAAAGGATGGCATCTATTGTTTAGCAATATCCAGCTCAAATCATACTGAACTGCTGTCTCAAAATGTTTAATAGTATCTGCTGCTTAAATCAGTTCATATGATTACACTTCTTAAATCCATTGTAAGAACTTCTGTCTTCATTTAGTAGAATTTGATTTGATGTTTCAGCAAATTTACTCCCACTGCCACACCTGTAAAATGGATTTTGACAACACTGTCTATACTAGGAGCATACAAACCTCCTAGCCATGAGCAGCTATGCCCAAAAAAACTAAGTTTGCAAAGATATTCCCAACATTTTTAATACTGAAAACAGGTGTCTGGTGTAGAGGGATAAACCATGAGTGTGCCTCAAGCAACCCAAGACCAGTTAGTTGTTTAAATGCCTGAAGAAGCCATCAGAGAGATGAAAGTGATCAGCCATTGTTTTCACCCATCCTGGAGTTGGCAGAGGGGTTGGAGAAGGAGGAAAAGGAGGTCCTACGCATCATATGGGTAACATCTTACAAGAATAGTGTTTCTCACTATGGACTTTGAGCCTACTGAACCTGTGTTGCCTTAATCCATTTACAATGTAAGTTAGGGGAACTTGGTGTATCAAGTCACCCTTACTGTCATAAGACAACAAAAAAGAACTTCGACAAGCTGATGTGGGGGGTGGGTGTTCCCAAGGAGAGAAGTTATGCCTCCCTGCAGGACCTGCTCCATATGTTTTCTGTTCATTGTTTCTGGTTATAGTGGTCGGACTACTACCATTCCAGGAAGAAAGCTGTGGGGAATTTGAGAATTCTGACGACCTTCCCTGAGATTTGCACACATGCGCCTGTGTGTGTGTATGTATCTGCGCTTGCTTTTGAGCATATGCATGTGTCTGACATGTGTTTATGCCTGCAGTCCTACATATGTGTGTGTGTGTGTGTGTGTGTGTGTGTGTGTGTGTGTGTGTGTGTGTGTGTGTGTGTGTGTGTGTGTGTGTGCAAATGCAATCTCACATTGCTCAAGGTGATTCAAATCTCAAACACACACGCACACACACACACACACACACACACACACACACACACACACACACACAAAGTCACACACACACAAAATCTGAGACATAAACAGCTTTGTTAAATTCTAAAACTGTCAGTAACTTCCATATATTCACTGAAATGTTTTTCATTAACTTAGGTTTTAGGTTGCTTTATTTCTGTAAGTGTGCTAGATTTTTCTTTTACTTCAAAGGTATGCAGCTGTTGAGTATGTATATTTAATTATGTGAGGGGGTAAGGAGTGCAGAGGACTTGTCCACCTGCAAAAAAAAAAACAGTGTTTTATTTACGTTAGGTACTGGTATTGTGCCTTCGCTTCTTAACTTTTAAAACTTTGGCCAAGTCAGATGGCAAATTTGGGTTAACCATAGTAAAGAGACTGAGAGACTGGTCATGCACCTTATGAATTCATCCATGTCTACTTACAAACTCAGTTTGATCTCAAAGCTTGAAAGCAATAACAAGAAACTTCTTAACTACAGCAGAAAATTAAATGGGAAAACTGCATGTAAGCTGCTACCAATAAATGATGACATGATCAATTAACCACACAAGTAAACACTAATTAGTTGTGTTTAACAGAATGCTAGTATGTGGGCATGTCCCTTGTATAAGGTAAACTGCTATAGTGATATCAATGTGCAAGGGAAGGTAAGGTTCACAGCAAATGCAAACAATTTAGTCTCATCAGACTGGCCAGTACTCTGTGTACAATCATGGAGAGATCCATAGTGGACTTTATCCAAAATGGCAGAAGGTCTTACCTTGCCAGTTATCAAAGACCATATATTTGCTGCAAGGAAACTGCCTTCTGAATCTTGCTGGATTCTGTAAAGAGGTACCATCACCACTTCATGAAAGCCTAACATAGCATGCTGCTTATCATGGTCAAGCTAGGATAACTTTACAGTATTGTACATAAGGGACTAATTAAGTATGTTGTACGTCAACCTAGAAGTGAAGTGGGTAAAACACCCAGTAACGAATAACATGCAACAGATCAGTGCGAGATGTCTATCTTGATTGGTGTTACAGTGGTATCCCAGGCTGCTCTGTACTGTAGTCAATTCTTCTCAGATATTATAGTGGGAAATGGCCTGTATTTCACCAAACATACTCTAGGCTGCGCACCAATTAATAATATTACTTCAGTAAGAGATGCCAGGGACCTTGACTTTAATTTCTGTACATTTTGCATCTTTAAACTAGGGCAGATGGACATAAGTTGTGATAAAATCAATACTGAAATCATAAAAACAGCATTACTAAAGCTCAAGGGACAGTGGTAGGCAACAGTGTAAACTGTGACTAATGTGTATCTTCTAAATTCAGAAAGCATGTCCTGTTGCCATTCTCATTCAAAAGGACTTTTCTGGTTCTAGTCAATTCAGTAAGATCATTGTTCCACTTTGCACTTTTCCCAGTCAAATCATTGTTAAATACAGCGCTGATTTCTGCAGCTTTTGAATGCCCTATCTAAGATTACTTGAAAAGATGAATGACCCTTTACTAGAAAAATCATAAGTAAACTGCAAAGCACACTCACAAAAAATGCCATGTCACTGGTACTTTATTAAAACCTTCCACATATGCATTTTATATGATTATTATTATTATTATTATTATTATTATTATTATTATTACTATTATTATTATCATTATCATTTTATTTGTGAGTTCAATCATGAGGCATTGTCTAATAGGACACCACCAGTGCTTTGCACACACTGTGGCAGACTTTTTTGACAGGAAAAATCATAAGGCTGGAAAATTTAACTATTTGATAAGTTTCAGGAATTACCATTATATACTGTTTCTTTACGGGTTACTTAAAGAAGACACAAATGTAAACCGTAAGGCAATGTCTAACACAGTTCTGCTTGACAGCCTTTACCTGGAATAAAAAAGAGATCATTATTCCCCTCTACTCATCACTCATTGGACCCATTATAGAGTACAATGTCCCTTTTGGTATGTACCTCACAAGACATCTACAACAACTGGAAAGGTTGCAGAAATACCTCACAGAGGATTACCGGCCTCAAACAGATGCCCTACACAGACAGTCTCAAAAAACTCCAGCTTTACTCCGTCACATATTGCCTACTCAGAGGCGATCTCTGCCTAACACACAAAGCTATGTCAAACCCAGAGCTGTTGGACATGCTCCACTTAAAGAAATCCTAATCCCTCCGAGATAGACACTCTAGGGACCTAAACCTTGTCACCACAATAAACAGAACATGCTGGAGGGATAGATTCCTGTCCCAGAGACTTCCCATACTCTGGAACAAACTACCTAGCTATATCAAACAAAGCTCCTCATTAGCACTCTTCAAGAAAAATCTTGATGATTGGATGGGAGATAGGAAATTCACCCTGGGGATCACCTCTGTGGCTCTGCTCAACAGGGGCACAGGAAAATAATTTTCTTGGGTGGCGAAAGCCAGGGTACGTTTTTGGCTAGGCTTATATAGGTCCTAGGGCCAATAGCCTAGAACCTATCTATGAACCTATGAACCTATACAGTGCTTGTGAAATCAACACCAGCTCAGAGTACTAGGTGCAATAAACAGCAAAAAAAGTAATGTTACAGCTGTATTCTTATTATTATACATCTTCTAAGACCTTTTAATATTCTTACAAATAATGCCAATGCGTAGATGTAAAGTAGAAATATCAACATGTAGGATTAGGAATCAAGCCTGTGGAAGGATAGTAAGACCTAAGTTTGACAAGTAAAGGGTATTCTGCCTTTGCTGTTGTTTTAAAATGCATAATTTTCTGTTTCCTTGCACTGAATATAAATAGTCATATCTCAGTCCAACTTGTCCAACTTCATACAATAGACATGTTCTGGAAACGTGTACTGTTATGGTAAATAGACTGAATAGGCATAACTGTCATCAAGGTTTGACAACCTCAGTGGTAGCCAAAATGCTAAGGGGGTGTAGTTGCATGGGAAGGTCTCTCTCCATCAAACATATGCTTTACAGATGCTCATATCTCTCAGCTATCATTATTTTACAGCATCATTAGACTACTTCCCACTTAAATACCATCAATCCAGACACAAAAATGAACCACTATTTAGAAACCACAAACAACTAAGCAAACTTATAACAACTTTATTTCATATATTATCAAAACTAAAACTCAGTGGTGACATCCACCCCCAACCCTGACCCCAAGACTACCAATAAGCAAACTACCACTTCCACCTCAATCAACTCCACCATACCCCTTCACCCCAAGCAACACTCCCTGCTGTTCCTTAATATAAATTTGAGAAGTATACTAAACAAAATCCATGATCTCCATGCACTAATTGACTTACATTCCCCTGACATAACCATTTTGACTGAAACTTGGCTTAAACCACATGTCAAAAACAATGAAATACTTTCCCCAGGGTTCAACATATATAGACTCAATCATCAAAATAAACGGGGAGGAGGTGTAGCAATAATGTTTAAACAAAATCTAGCCCTAGAAGTTATCAGCAGCACACTTCCTACATCTAACAATGCAGAATTACTCATCACCAAACTGAATATCAACAAGAACAAAGCACTTATCATAGTGGCTATCTATGTCCCACCAGGAGATAACACTAGCACAGCCGAAGACATACTTCACTGGCTATCCACAACCTTCCACCAAGAAACCATAATTATGGGTGACCTCAACACTGACTGGTCCACCTATAATTCCAATAATCCATCTGATTTCATGCACCTATATGGTTTCTCCCAGTTCATACAAAACCCCACAAGAATAGACAAAACCTCCAACAGACAATCCATTCTGGATTGGTCTCTCATAAATAAAAATAACACACCCCTTCTAGCAGGATGCCTTCCCAGTACCATAAGTGACCACCTACCCACATACCTAATCAGAAACAATCTTAGTCTACCTAGACAAGTAGTCTATAGGCTAATTCGCAACAAGAAAAGATTTAATACCCACATTTCAACTCCCTCTTCCAACATATTAACTGGTCCCCCCTCAAAACACTACCACTAGATGATGCTGTTCAACAGTTTAATACCACCATCCTCAACATCCTAAACAGCCTGGCCCCCTGCAGAATAGCTAGAATAAAACATTGCCACACACCCTGGCTTAGAAACAACACCAAAGACCAATTAAAAGAAAGGGACAAGGCATAGGAACACTGGCTAACTAACAAAAGCAATGCCAACCTTCAACTTTTCAAACAACTTAGGAATAAAGCCAAATCCCAGATAAAAGCTGACAAAAAAGCCTACCACATCACTGCACAGCAAAGTAACAAAAACAACCCCAATAAATTCTGGGCCACTATAAACAAACTTCTGCAACCTGGTAGTATGTCCACCCCCAATCCTACCACACCCCCATCAAATGATAACATTGCAACACAATTCAATTACTTTTTCATAAACACAATTCACTCACTTATTGACTATGACCAACAGATCACTACTACAATCCCCATAGCGAACAATGAGGGTGCAAATTCCTTCTCCTTTAACCCTGTCCCAACCCATACCATAAAAAACTACTCCGTAAGCTCAAGCCCACCAGCCTAGCTGCTGACAACCTCCCATCAGAATTCCTCAAAGCTGCCTCTGAAGTCATAGCCTACCCCATTTCTATTCTCATCAACCACTCTATCTCTGAGAACTATGTCCCACTAATCTGGAAAGTATCCTATATCACTCCACTGCATAAAGGTGGCAACTCTACTGAGCTTACTAATTACAGGCCCATTGCCATTCTTTCACCCCTCTCTAAAATACTAGAAAATGTATTCACTCCCAGCTTCTACACTACCTTTTCTCCAATAACCTCCTATCAAACACACAACATGTTTTTTGCCCCCACCACAGCACCACAACCATGCTCCTCAGTTGTACTAACACAATAAATGAACACTGAAATCTGAATAAATATGTCTCGTCCATCTTTTTAGATCTTTCAAAAGCATTCAACACAGTTTCACACCAATAACTGCTGTCAGAACTGGCCACATTACATCTCAGTGATTCTTCCCTAGCTTGGTTCCACAGCTATCTAACCAAACACCAGCAGGCTGTTAGGTGGCAACAGGAGCTATCATCTTTGCTCCCTGTTAACACAGGAGTTCCACAAGGCTCCAAATTAGGCCCCCTACTTTTTACCATCTTCACAAATCAACTCCGTAAATCCACATCTCTTGCCTCTGTCATCCAATTTGCAAATGACTGTACCCTGATATGCTCTGCCCCCTCTCTGACACAACTACAGGCTATAACACAACAAACCTTCCTAGAAGTAGAATCCTGGCTAACTAACACTAACCTCATACTGAACCCAAACAAGACCAAGCTCATGCTCTTGCTCCCCATCAAAACACCCAATCTCTCAGCCACTATTCAAATCCACTCCTCCAACAACATAATTATAAACACCAGCTCACATACCAAATTTCAATTGATAGCAAATTAAAATTCAACCTACACCTTTCTCAAACCATTAAAAAAACACACATCAGACTAGGCTCTCTTTACCAAATTAATCCTTTCCTAACTAGCCATTCTAGACTAAGCATTGCCAGGACTCATCTCTTATCTACTGTTCTCTATGCTTCTCCTATCTTTACAAACCTTAACAAAACTGACTTTACCAAACTTGAATCAGGCTACAATAAAATAGCCAAGTTCGCCACTAGCTTCCCATATAGGTCCCACCACTGCTCTGCCCTACAACAAATAAACTGGCTAGAATTCCCATAACAACTAACCTATAACCAACTTGTCTTTACTTACCAACTTATATACCAGACAAACAGAACCCCAGCCCTACAACAATTACTCCAACCATATACCAACACTCGGCAACTCCGATCCTTGCACAAAACACTCACCCAAGTATCCAAAAGCAACAACAAAGCTGGGTACGCCCTCTACTCCCACCACATTTCTAAACTTTGGAACTCAATCCCGCAACACATTCTAAATGCTACCAACCTACACCAATTCAAAACACTGCTCAAAGACCACCTCACTAACAACTGGCTCTGCTCCTGCACCAAGCCAGGCTAATACCACATAAGCCCACATCAAATTTCATCTCCTAAATTTTATAGTCTCCATGTATACCCCACTCCCACTTGTTAACACCACCTATCAGCCTCCTACAATAAGAGTATAATTTGATACTTTTATTTTTGTAAGGGTATTATATATGTACACGTATTAAAGTATACTCAAATGATCAACTAAAAATGGACCCCTGCCCTCAAAAAAAAAAAAAAAAATATATATATATATATATATATATATATATATATATATATATATATCTATATCTATATAGTTTTATATATATATATATATATATATATATATATATATATATATATATATATATATGACTTTACTATATTTTAATAACTTTCTCCTTTGTATATTGTACTTTCTTTATTGTCTCTAGATATTTCTGTTAAATTCTATGTAAAACCGACACTGTACCTGTCAGTGTTGTTCTTGTTTTATTGGAGCTTTTCTCCTCAGGCCTCCGCTGAAAATGGGCTCACACCCAGATGGACTATCCCGGTCAACAAATGTAAAATAAATAAATAAATACATTTTGGACCAATTTTCATATTTTTTTGGTCTGATTTACCCCTGTGCACTATGTTTCTGTTTTTGGAGGTATGTCCCGTTTTCAGGCTTGATTTATCACTCAACACAATTTACTACATCCTCCTTGTCACACATTTTTTAAGCTGTCTAGTACACAGACAACCACACTATATAACCAACATACTAGTAGTACCAATATTTTAAATAAAGAAGACACACATCTTAAATTTCTCTTTTTTTAGAAGGAAAATAAATGGCCTTGTGTGGTAGAATTTTGCAATATAACTCATTAAAGTCTACATATTTTACAATGTCTCTGAAAATGTGCTTATATTTTTCTATTATTTTTCTCACTCTGTTTTATAAACAGATATTTCTGTGTAGTAGCCTACATTCCTACTGGAAGCAGAAAGAGTCAAGTGCTATTTGGTATTTAGTTTTTCTGCTAAATTTATGTTAGATTTTCAGTTTGATGTGTCTACTTTTCAAGGGCCATTGAACCTGTTTTCAACTTCGGCAGTTTTAGAGGTATGCAAATCTTTTCATGGCCTAGTGATCTGGACTGAACAAGTTTTCATGAGCTAGCCTTTGTAGATGTGTTTTCTTAGTTTGGAATTCTTTATCATGACCCTGTCTTAATATCATCCACATATAAGTTTATGTTTTTAAAAGCACATCATATTACATATGACATACAGCAATTTTACAACAACGTCTACGTAATTATGTAATTAATTTTAACCTGGTTAGCCCTAATGGACAAAGTCCATTTTCAGAAAGGACTTGGGACAACAGATAAATAGAAAACAGTACTAAATAAAAACAGAAATGGAGCATTGTGTACTAACTGTGTAAGCATACACTGGGGTTCATTACCACTTGTGTAAGCTTTGTGTGAAGCCTATATGATTTAAGCATGTTAGCGGGATGAGCAGTGGAGTTCATTGAATATGCATGAAGCTCATCATACTTACGAGAAGGATGAGCAATGGGGTTCATTGAATATGCATGAAGCTCATCACGCTTACACATTTATAAGCACCTTTTTGTGGCTAGCAGTAGTAGTATTGGTGGCAATGAAAAGGTACAAGGAAACAAGACTACATATATAAACAAAACAGCTTGCTTGTAAGCAAACTTATTATGTGAGCACATGCAGACAGCTAGTAAGGCCAAGTTAATTGTGAGAATTAAGATGCAGGGATGTACACAGGATACAATGGTAGGAATACAGACCTACCTCCTTAAGAGAGGAGAGTAAAAGGAAAAAAAATGTACTCAGATAATGCAGTTAAATGTGCTTATATCACAAAGAAATACTTTAAAAATAAATACTTCCACAATAGTAATTAATCCTGTTCACAAATCTTGACCCATGCACATAACTGAAAATGGACATGCTAGCAAAGGTTGTGAGAGGGACACAAAGCAACACTGTAACAAAGGAAGTAAATGTGATATTAATGTTGGTAACATGCTGTACTGAGAGAATAATTAGCATGGACAGTGGATACATAAGGGGCTCTTCGTACAGACTGCAGTTATTGAATACAACATGTACGTACAAGGGATGTATGTGTAATAACCGACAATACTTTTGTATTCTCAACTTCATCATGTATAAACAAAAAAAATAAGCCCTGCAACTGATGTGTCATGCACAGCAGAAAGGGACATGTTTTGATAATTGTTGTTATTTGGTAACCATAGAAACAGGGTATTGTACCTTGGAACCCGTATTACACAAACATGTGCTGCATACTCATATACATCCTTATCAGTAATATAATAATACTCAAAATACACAAGTAACAAATGATAAGACAGATCTGATGACATTTCATTAGTTCAGGGTCTCTGTTCATAAATGGAGCACATGTACTACTTGATTATATTGGGCATGCTCACAAGAAATTGCAGCAAACCCTGCCATAACAGCATGCAAGCAGCACAAACACACAAGAAAGTGTCCTAGTACAAGCCCAGTCACACTTTATGATGATTTTGCATTGTGCCATATGGTAATATGTTATGTATGTCCTCATGTACTATAAAGCTTTACAGTGTAAATAAATTAATTATAATAATAATATGTGTTTGGATGAAGATATGCAATACAGAGCATTATTATTTTAAAATTCAGTAACTCCTGTGAACAATCAGTGATGTACTCAACGTGTGTGTCTTATTAGACTCAAGCATGTCAGGACAGATATCAGAAATCTGCATATCAGTCTTTGATACCACAGATGTAGGCATACTGTAGATGCCATGATGAACACATTTGAAGAGCCTATGGCAATTTCCTAAACTAATGGGTAAGGATTCACTACCATGGAGGGTGAAGCCTTAAAAATGTGGCCCTCTGACCGTAACATAAATACTTTGTTTGCATAAGCCACTCCTGTTTGACACACATCTGACAGATAGAGGTTACCAGATTACAACCCCTGTGCATCGTACTCTGCATTCTGCAGGGCTGTGTATTGACTGCATCTGCCACCAGATGTAGCAATGGAGCTTGTCACATATAACTGAAATTAATGTGAGAAGAAAGAAAGGACATTTGATGATAATTTGTACAAAAATATTATGACAGAACGATGATAAGGAGTTGACTATGTTAATGTTCACACAACTATGAACAGTGCAGTCAATGTATCTTGGCCAAGGAAGTTGTTTCTGTTGGGTTGTACTCACATTGTCCTAGGATTTAATCACACTCTGTCTCTGTCAATATGCTGAATTAATCATTAACGAATGCACGTGCCGCAGGAACACTGACACCAAAATATTTGCAGAACAACAGTTTCACTGCCAGTAAATTACAAAATAAGTTTATATTTTTTCTGTAAAGTAAAAATCATACCTCTCAACTTTTTAGAGCAAGAAATCTGGAAAAAGCCATCAATAAAAGTGGACAAATGCCCAAACATAGGGACAAATTTTAAATATTGCTTTTACAAACTTGGAAAGTTGATACAATAACACATTTTGCATTGGCATGAATTTTCTGAAAGGAATAAAGTCTGAAACTCAAATGTCTGTTATTATTTTCTGACTTCAGCCTTTAATGATTTGCCACTAATTTGCCAGAAAACCACAGTTTTATGCAAAAATGGACCAAAAATAAGAGGGAAAAATCTGGACATTCTGTGAAAATCTATACAGTTAAGAGGTATGGAAAATAACTTCATACAGTGTTGTTTGTGTAATGTCAGCACATTCATATAATGTTGCCTTTTGCTGGAGTTGAACATCAGGCTATGTAAGTCCAACAACTAATAATATGTGGATAAATCACGTGTCACACTGTAAATCTTAACATAGGCCTGAGACTCCACCTATATGAATCCATTAGATTTTATGATTTTGTAGCAAATAATTTGTATGAGATAAATGGGCTGGGGAAGGCTTCTCTTACTGTAATTGTACACATTATAACAGTTGTGGATTTCATTCATGCATAACAGTAGAAGGGCACACCATGCTTACAGCCACTCATTGTGGATTTTCAGCACCTGACTATGTGATAAGAAAAGCCGCATGATATTGTGAAGAATAAATGAACCATTCTGTGAGTGCTACGAAAACTCTGAGATACTTATTTGAAACTGTGATATCATGTTATCGCTGCAACAGATATATGTGCCTGTAATTTCTTTAAATTACTGTTGTTATATGTCTATTTCTCAATTAACATTGCCACATGATGAATAATGCAGTCACCACTGTAATGGGAGAATGACAATCATGTACAATGTGTGGATAATCACGGATTCTAACACATCCCTTACTAATGCAACAGTATACAAAACATTGTTTCAATTCCACAAGCTACAGGAAAAGCCTTACTAGTTCTGTTAGGAAAGCCACATTTCATCTGATGGCATCATCATTATCCATTAAAGCATCCTTATGTGGAAAATTAGCAGAAGTTCTTGTAAGAGGAATCCCCAGTTATACATGTACCCAGCAGATAGCTGGGCAACAACATTGTTACCTACATGCACACCTCACAGTCATACTGACACAAGTGAGTGTAAGGAATGTTGTTGTCTTTCAGCTTTTCCTGGTTAGGGGTCGCCACAGCAGAACTCCGGTCCGCTAATGATTGGCAGTAGATTTTCAAGAACGCCAAGGTGCCAGCTTGACATTCAACCTTCAATGAAAGCATGCCCATTTACGCATGTCTTTCGAATGCCCACCCAACCATGGGGAGGACATGCAGACTCCACACAGAAGGCACTCCCCGCACTCCAGCCGAGAATCGAACAGGAGGACCTCTTGCTGTGAGGCAACAACACTACCACTGCACCATCGCGGAAGTCAAGTGAGTGTAAGGAGTAATGGCTGGATTTAATCTGACTACCTAAGATCACAAGGTACAGAACACTGCCTGAATCACAAGCATCACATGAGACATTGGTTTACAATTGTGACAGTGCACATTTGAATGGATGACATCACCATCACTTAATACAGTGATGTTCTAAAAAGGAAATACGGTTGAAGAGCAGAATAGCAATACACAGCTGCACATAGAATATGCATTATAAGCCTTCTCTATACAGCATGACAGACAGACATACACTCACAATAGTTAATCAGTGATACATTCAAACCTCCTTCCTATTTAGTTACATAGTCTAGACAACACAATGAAAATGTATCTCCTACATAGAACTTTACATAAGGGGTGTTGTCACAGAGTCAGCTATACTTCATAGCATATACAGTCATGCTAGTTAACCAATGTTGGATTATAAACCCCTAATTATTTAGTTACGCAATCT
Organism: Protopterus annectens; assembly: GCF_019279795.1. Taxonomy (NCBI): domain Eukaryota; kingdom Metazoa; phylum Chordata; order Ceratodontiformes; family Protopteridae; genus Protopterus; species Protopterus annectens. The sequence continues at coordinate 957,098,385 of NC_056741.1, read as the reverse complement.
AGAGGACACAGTATAAGCTGCAAGTACCACTTGACTTTTGTAGTGAGAGAATTCAGTTATAAAAGGATGACCTCATCAGTGTGTTAAAGAGAACATGTTTGTGTTAAATATGGGATAAATTGCAGTGGCAGATGTGTCCAAAGTTCAAGTCTTCTACTGAGTGGAAGTGGACACTGCAAATCTGTTGTTGAGGCTTTACTTACCTGCCACTAAAATGACACACAGACACAAGTTCACCACTGTGAGATTTGAGCCACCTACTTAGCTTTCTGCTCAATCTAAATAACACAGTATGAATCACAAGTGCCACAGGAGAAATGTGAAAGTGAACATTTTTACATGTTGCAACATCACTGTTTGGAACATCAGCTACAGTGCATCACGTTTTCGGACAAATGCATGTGTGGGAATAGGCCAATGAAACAGCACTGTGCTTGTCCCATTTTCTGTAACATCTATCTACTATCATCCATATACATTGTTTTACTGTGAGCATAGCTCGCAACGTCTTAGCACAAAAAATCTGGACAAAGCCAAACATAATGGGAGGACAATGCCCCCAAAATAAGGACGCATTTTAAATATTGCTTTTATAAACTTAGAAAGTTGCTAGAATAAAAGGTCTTGTGCAGCCATACATTTTATTAAGAATATGAAGTCTGAAACTCAAATATTTGTCATTATTCATTGAATTCAATCCTCACTGATTTGCTGCAAAAATCCAGAAAACCACAAATTTTATGAGGAACAGACCAAAAAATATGAGGCAAAAATCTGGAGATTCTGCAACAATCTGCACAGTTGAGAAGTATGACTGTGAGTGACATGTACCTCATAATTGTAAACCAGTGAATTATCAAGCAAGCATTCTTATTTCATACCTGGATGACTGCATACAAATAGTAATCATTTATTGTGTCACTGTCAGTTGTCCTGGCACATACTTGCACAATGTACATTAACAATGCAAGCTGATACTTCCTAAATACAACAGTGCACTTCTGAATAACTGTAATGGATTTTTGGGTGAAAAGGTTACACACCATTGTAACAAAGTTACAAGTATAACAGTTGGAGTGCAGACATACATTAACAGACTGAATTAATTGAGTCAACATCATCCTGAAAAACAGATGCCTTGTTTTCAAAATCCCACTAACAGATATATAAGTTGCATAACCTACTCACATCATTTTTTTTTACTTTCTCCATGAAGTGCACCACTATCAACCTCATTTGCAAGCTGATGGCAAAGTATTAGTGTATGTATAATTATATCTTGAGGTGTTGGACTTCGAATGGCAATTAGTACTAGTGTATGGTGCTCCTTGTTGCCCTCCATGCAAATATTCAGTATACACATTCAACTGTATCTGAATCTGATGGAATACAGAACAGATATGTGTTACGGTATTGTTTCAGGTGCCATGATTTACAGATTTGTCATGACAGTTGCAGTTATTCAGTCTTTATTATATATATTATCTTATTTAGTTTATATATATATATATATATATATATATATATATATATATATGTATATATATATATATATATATATATATATATATATATATATATATATATGTTCATAGGATGTTAGTAGGCTATTGACCCAAGGGTCTTTACAAGCTTAGCCATTAAATCCCAATATAATACTAGATGAGAGATATCGTCTATGCCCAAGATTTTTCTACCAAGGACTATCCATGTCCAGGAGAGAAGGAGGGGCAATCCCTGGCAGAAATATGAGATTTCCCATCTAATCATCCAGGTTGCACTTAAGCAGTGTCATGGAGGTGCTCTGCTTGATATGGACTGGAAGCATATTAAAGAGGAGTGGCAACCTCTGACAGATGTTTCTGTATCTCCAACAAGGTCCTGTTTATGTCGCAGGCTAGATTGAGGTCCATGGAATGGGTGACTCTAGTCCCATTTCAATTAGATTCATGTCAGAGATAGCCCTGTAGTCCAGACATAAATCACCTGTAAGTTGTCTATATTCTACTGAATACAGTGACAGCGACTTCAGTCTGTCCGTATGAGACGTGCTGGAGACCCTGAATTTTCTTTGTTAGAAATCTCTGAGGTCTCCCAAGTTGCTGCAGGTGTCAAAGGGAGCATTATATTCAATAATAGGCCTGATGAGGGATGAGTACAGGGATTTATAACCTCTTTTGCTCTTGAGGCAATGTCTTTGCTAATCAGGTGAGTGACGCAGAATGGCTTCATCACCACAATAGACACATGGTGGTCAAAGTTGAGGTCACAGTCAACTTGTGTTCCCAGGTCTCTCACTACTGAATTGGTATTTAGGGTATTATTGTTTATTTTATAATCAGCAGGGACATTGTTTTTACTAAAGGGAATGATAATGCATTTTTTAGCATTTAGTTTAAGACCATGGCTTTGGCACCAATCATTGGTCTGAGTAAACTCCTTTTGAAGTACCCTTACATCACTAGGGAATTCATTGAGCAGTCATCTGCAAACTTGCTTCGCCATAGCCCTTCCATTTTGGCCTGGACTTCTGAGAAGTATATGCCAAACAAGAGGGGGCTACTGACTCTTGTAGGACTACCCCTGTTGACAGGTCTGCTGGTAGAGGTAAAGTCTCTCACTTTGACTGAGTGTTGTCAATCTGTGAGTCAGTATGCAAACCACCTGACAACACAGGGGTTGATATTTAACTGGGTTAGTCTGTCAATGTTGCCTGAATGTGGGATAGTGTCGAGGACTTGGCCAAATCAAGATAGGCTGTGTGCATGGCTTTGCCCTTGTCTATGGCTCTGGACATGTTCTCGATGAAGTCCACCAGATTTAGCAGGCATAATCTGTCCTTAACAAAACCAAACTGGGATGGATTCAGGGTTTGGAGGTCATCTATATTCTTATTTATGAAGGTATGTGATGATTTGTTCCATTGCCTTACAGATGAGGCTGGTTAAACTTAAGGGTCTATAGTTACCCAGGTCTGTTACCAAGCTGCCCTTCTGGAGGGGGATAACAGCTGCTGTTTTCCATTCATTCAGGGCAAAGCCAGTACTCAGGCTGTGGTTGAATAGTGTGCCTAATGGAGTAGCTAGCTCTTGTTTAGAACATTAAGAACCCAGCCTGGAATATCATAAGTCCCATGGAGGCTGTGTTCTTAGCCTTAGAGAGATCATTAATGACTTGCTCTTTAAAGATGCAGGGTGGAAAAGGATATGATGAAGACATATTTTGTGGTATGCTTGGGGAGATAGGAGGTGAAATTTTCACCAAACCTGTCTGCTACTAGGTTTGCAATTTCTGCAGGTTCAGTGTGTGATGCCATACACAATAAGTTCAGCAGTCATCTGAGTCCTACCTTTTAAAAAGCCTTATGGCTATCCTTGGCTAAGATTGCTAATTTTTTTCCTAGTTGCTCTTTGAGGATTTTACGAGCTGTCTTATTTGCTTATTTAGGCTGAGGAGGGTGGTCTTTCAGTTTTGGGATCTCACTTTTGTATTTTTAGACAGCAGATTCTTCTGCTTATTGTATAATTTATTAATGCTAGATGTCCACCAGGATGGTTTGCATTTTTCTTGAGGATCTTGCTTTAATCCTATCAGGCACGGTTGTATCTATACATTTGTGTACATGTTTATACAGGGCATCAGTGTATACATTAGTGTATACACTGATATATACACTGATGCCCTGTATAAGTGTATACATTAGTGTAGCCGTCAATGCCATCCATAGAAATTGAAGCTTGGAATTCAATTATACCTTCCCTTAGTATGGTATAGTTAGCTTAGGTGAAGCTTTTTAGCCTAACGCCTCCTTTGGGGAGTTCTTATGTTATTGCTACTTCAAAAATGACTGATTTATGGTTGGATTTAACCAGTGCAAGCCCTAAACTTGAGGCATTGCAACAGTCACTCATATTGGTGAGGAACAGGTCTAGAATACTGGATCCCCTTGTGAGGTAGTGCATTATTTTTTTCAGGGTATTTGAGTTAACAAAGTCCAGGAAGTTTTGTGTGAGTGAGTTTGGGCTTGTATAAGTTTTCCAATTAACGGAAGAATAGTTGAAGTCACCCATGACTAGGGTGTTAGGCTGTACTTTAATTGTCCCGAGTAGGTCTAATTAAGCTGTGGGGTCATATTGGTTCATGGAAGGGGACCTGAATGTGATGAAGATGTGAAGGGGGGAGTCTTACTCGTGGTAATTTGGACTCAGAGTAGCTTCTTATCTAACCAGTCTAGAGATGTAATTATCTTTAATGAAGATAGACACTCCACCTCCTTTGGTTCTCACTTCTTCAATTTACAGTCTAAAAGTGTGGAAGGCATTGTAGCTTTGCAGGAATGGGGTATTTTCTGTGACCGTGAACCAGGTTTTTGTGAATGCACAGATGTCAAAATCTTCCAGGGAGAGGAGTACTTCCAGAAAACACAGTTTCTGATTTAAACTCCTAGCATTTAGCAGCATGACCCTTAGTTTCTTTGTATTTAATGTTTTGTTGCCTTGGCCTTGCCTAAAAAAGGCATTATGGGGGAGACAAGTGCCTTAGCCAGCAACCGAAAGCCTAGAGGTGCCAGATGAAGACCATCTCTGTCAAAACAGCATGGTCTAGCTACCATGTCGTCCCAGGTTGACAGGAACTGGACCCCCTTAGAATGATACCAGAAACTAAGCCAATTATTGAAGTCAGTCATTTTCTGTTTATATTTTGGTATCATCCTAGATAAGAGTAAAATGCTGCACAAAGCTAGGGACATACCTACCCAGGACACATATTCGGAGAGCTCAATCATATCTCTCTTCATTTAGTCCAGAGAGGTATTTCTCAAATCGTTTACAGCAACATGAACTATGATGGTGTCTTAACAGTACTTGTTATTGAGAGACTTGAGTACATATGTGATCTAGCAAATCCTTGCACCAGACAGGCAACCGTGTAACCTTTTCCTTCTTCAACTGGGTGAGCGGGGCATTTGTATGTCTCACTATAGAGTCACCTATAACTACAACATTTGGAATAGATGTGTGTTGCCTTAAGGCTTATTTGGTGAGACACAGTTGCTAGTGTTTTATGTGTATTGAGTGCTTCAGTGTTGTGTTAGGTGTAGCACATTTTCATTTTGGAGGCCTCTGGTGTTTATTTAGGTTTCTGGAGAGTAGCTCTCCATATGAAGGTTTATGTGTTGGGTGCATATTATGAGTAGGAGTCATGGTGTGTGAGCTGATATCCTGTTTAGTGTTGCTGTTTTGGGCACAAGAGAGCAGTGATTCCAGGTTCTTAGTGTAGGATCATCTCTCACAAATTGTACTTGAGTGATTTATGACTAAGGGGTTGTCATTGTACATGAGGCATTTGATACATTGCTTCAACAAACCCATGTCAATCAGGCTTACAGGAGAAACAGAGGGAAACTGACAGCCCATAATGCAAGGTTTGAATATGGTATCTCAGCATATAAGGAGAAAAAGATGGGGGTAGCAGGCAGGGAGCTATTTTAGGGTGACTAACCTATGGGTGACTAACCTATGGGGTGTACTATAGGATGTCTATAAAAGAGGAGATCTATAGGGTCTGATTTTGATAGGTAAGAGGTAAAATCTCTGCTAGGCAGTTCATTGAACAGTTGAGAGCTATTCAAGTACTGCTCTGCTAGATAGCAGCCACTTCTAAGGTAAAATATGTCTATTGCCACCTTTGTATCTATAACCACCAAGAGTTACCTCCTCTGTGCGACAGTGAGCAATGGTGTGCTACACACAAACAAAAGCAAAGTAGCTAATACAAAGAAACCAATGAAAAAGCTCAAAATGAGCCCTGAACCAGTAACCTTCAATTAGCTAGTCCTAATGAACACTCTTGCCACGAGTGTACAGAGGGGGAGTTTCTTCAAAAAAGATGTCTTGATTTTTAGTGCTCAGTCCTCAAACAGAACTGGATTCAGCCGATCTAAATCCAATTTATACTATGGCCAACAAAAGTGCAACAGAACCACAGAAAAAAAGCAGAATACATTTTTTAATTAAATAAGCAGCAGTGTAAAATGCAGCCAGAGCATTTCTTAAATTAATAATAGCAACAGAATAAAACAGCAGAAACAGATCTTTTTCTTAAATTAAGTAAAAGCAGCAGTTGGTGCAAAATACAGTAAAAGTGCAACAATTGCAGTAGTAAAACTGAACTTAACATTCGTAGTTCTCTCAGATACAACTGTATTATGAAGCACATTACAGTGTTTTATGGCTGATGAAAGTATGGCTTATGTAATTTTTATTGCTGGTGGAAGCATGGCTTATGGAAACATTTTTGAATCAGGGATGTTTATTTGATGACACAGAAGAAGTGGGAAAAGGGGGACATTTGTTAGCAGTCATACATATACAGACACACTAAGAGACTTGCTTACAGTTCATTTCTGCACATATATGTGTTGTGCTACTCTTCAGCTTGTCATCAGAATTGCAAAAAACTCCCTTACCAGCCTCAGTAAGAACCTGAGATCCCTCATAAAATCCTCCAAAGCTAGTTACAAAAATAAAATTGCCAAAGTTTCCAAAGACAACCACAAGGCATTCTATAACTATGTCAAGAATCTAAATGACAATGCTCAGGTCTGCACTGAACTACAACAGAATGGCATTAAATATACTGATCACAAGGATATTGCCAATATCCTGGCAGATCGATTCAGTGCCAACTTCACCCCCCCCTCTCACCCCCAAAAGAGCCAATCTCAATACCAAACGATTGCCAAATTCTGGTAATAATGGCCATACAGGTAAAAAAACACAATCTCTAAAGCTAAGAATACAGCATCCATGGGATCAGACGACATCCTGGGCTGTGTACTACATGAACTACAAAATGAACTGGCATCTCATCTAAGTGGCATGTTTAATCATAGCCTCACCTCAGGCTTCGTGCCCACTAAGTGGCACAAAGCTACAGTTATCCTACTCCACAAGGATGGATCCACTTCGGATCCTGGGAACTACTGCCCCATCAGTCTGATGAGCCTAATCTACAATGCCATTGAACCTATTATCATAGAACTTATAAAGAAAGACATTGGCAACTTCAAACACTGGACCCCACCCAGTTTGGGTTCATGAAGGGCCGATCTTGTCTCCTGAACCTGACTGACTTCTTTGAATCAGTCTCCAGAGCTGTCGATGAGGGTATGATGGTCCACACAGCCTATCTGGCCCTTGCCAAGGCCTTCAACACCATCCCTCACTCTGGAATCATCGATAAACTTACTAAGCTGGACATTAATCCCTACGTCACTTGATGGGTTGCCAAATGGCTTACTGACAGAATCCACACTGTAAAAGTAGCCGACTCCAAATTCATCTCCAGACAAGTGACAAGTGGAGTACCTCAGGGTTCAGTCCTGGGACTGCTCTTGTTTGGCATCTACTTCTCTCAAGTACAGGCCAACACTAAGGGACTCTGGCTAACAAAGTTCGCAGATGACTGCAAATGGGGACCCTTTACTGAATCCTCAAATGGTGTGGATATTCTACAAAAGGGCCTTACAGAAATAGATGCTTGATGCCAGTGCCATGGGCGCAAGCTCAATTGCAAGAAATGTATAGTTATCCACTTTGGGAAAAAACATGTACCCGTGAATTACCACATAGGTGGTAGTACACTAAACACAGAAAGTGTGATAAGAGACTCAGGGACACAGGTGGGCAGTGGTCTCACCTTCGATAACCACATCACCACAGCAGTCAGGAAATCCTTCTATGTGGCACACCTCATCACTAAGGGCTTTTCATCCAGAAAAAAGGATGACATTGTCCCACTGTACTCATCCCTCATTAGACCCATTATATAATACAATGCCCCATTTGGTATGTACCTCTCAAGACATTTTTGCAACAATTGGAAAGACCACAGAAATACCTCACTAAAAGAATTACAGGCCTAAAGCAGATGCCCTATGCTGATGGACAATAGAGGTATGACTGCTGAATCCTACACAAATGCACTTTATAAGCACTTAGATGAGTGCATGGATCATGTAATCCCTAACAGAACTAAGATGCTATCCTCCAAAAAAAGGAAGCCAATCTGGTGGTCCCCTGCCGTAAACAAACTCTACAGCAGAAGAAAGAAACTGTTGCAAAAAAGAGTAAAATCCCATGGTTGGAGAAACTCCCTGGTCAGCTTCAGTAAGAAGCTGAGATCCCTCCTAAAATCCTCCAAAGCTAGTTATGAAAACAAAATCGCCACTGACTCTAAAGACAACCACAAAGCATTCTATAGCTATGTCAAGAATCTCAATGGCAACACTCAGATTTGCTCTGAGTTACAGCACAATGGCACTAAATATGCAGAACCAACAGATATTGCCAACATCCTGGCAGATAGGTTCAGTGCTAACTTTACCCCTCTGTCATCCCCTAAAGGGCCCATCTCTATACCAGAAGAATGCAAAGTTCCTGTAATCACGGCTGCACAGGTAAAAAACACACTATCCAAAGCCAAGAACACAGCATCCATGGGACCTGACGACATCCCAGGCTGTGTTCTACATGAACTACAGAACAAACTGGCACCCCACCTAAGTACCATGCTCAATCATAGCCTCACCTCAGGCTATGTGTCCACTGAATGGTGCACAGTGACAGTTATCCCACTCCACAAAGGGGGAGCCACCACAGACCATGGAAACTACCGCCCCATTAGCCTAACGAGCCTGGTCTGCAAGGCTATGGAGCGTATCATCATGGAACTTATAAACAATGACATTGGTAATCTCCAAACTCAGGACCCCACCCAGTTCGGGTTTGTAAAAGGCAGATCATGTCTCCTAAACCTGATAGACTTCTTTGAAGCAGTCACCAAAGCCATAGATGAGGGTAAGGTGGTTCACACAGCCTATCTAGATCTCGCCAAGGCTTTTGACACCATCCCCCACTCTGGAATTATAGATAAACTCACTAAACTAGGTATAAATCCCTATGTCACAAGATGGGTTGCCAACTGGCTCACTGACAGAACCCACACTGTGAAAGTAGCAGACTCCAAATCCAGCTTCAGACCAGTGACAACTGGAGTACCACAGGGTTCAGTCCTGGGTCCTTTCCTGTTTGGTATCTACTTCTCTGAAGTACAGGCCAACACAGAAGGTCTTTGGCTAACAAAGTTCACAGATGACTACAAACTAGGAGTCATAATCAAAACTCCAAAAGATGTGGACATCCTACAAAAGGGCCTTGCTGAGACAGATGCCTGGTGTCAAAGCCATGGCCTCAAGCTCAATGCCTAAAAGTACATTGTCATTCCTTTTGGTAAAAACTCAGTACCCATGAACTACCACATAGGTGGTAGTCTATTTAACACTGAAAGTGTGATAAGAGACCTTGGGACACAGGTGGACAGTAGTCTCTCCTTTGATAATCACATTGCCACAGTAGTCAGGAAATCCTTCTATGTGGCACACTTCATCACAAAAGGTTTCTCATCCAGGAAAAAAGAGGTAATTGTTCCCCTCTACTCGTCACTCATTAGACCTATTATAGAGTACAATGCCCCTTTTGGTATGTACCTCACAAGACATCTACAACAACTGAAGATGCCACAGAAATACCTCACAAAGAGGATTACTGGCCTCAAAGAGATGCCCTATGCAGACCGTCTCAAAAAACTGCAGCTTTACTCCATTGCATATTGCCTACTCAGATGCGATCTCTACCTAACACACAAAGCTATGTCAAACCCAGAGCTTTTAGACATGCTCCACTTAAAGAAATCCCAATCCTTACGAGCTACATGCTCTAGGGACCTAAACCTCGTCACCACAATAAACAGAACATGCTGGAGGGATAGATTCCTGTCCCAGAGACTTCCCATACTCTGGAACAAACTACCTATCTATATCAATCAAAGCTCCTCATTAGCACTGTTCAAGAAAAATCCTGATAATTGGATGGGAGATAGGAAATTCACCCCGGGGATCACTTCTGTGGCTCTGCGCGACAGTGGCACAGGAAAATTATTTTCTTGGGTGGCGAAAGCCAGGGTACCTTTGGCTAGGCTTATATAGGCCCTAGGGCCAATAGCCTAGTACCTACCTATGAACCTATGAACCATCTAAAAAAGCTGCAGCTATGATCTGTCATATATCGTCTACTCAGAGGCGATCTCTGCTTAACATACAAGGCCATGTCAAGCCCAGAGCTGTTTGATATGCTACACTTAAAGAAATCCCAATCCCTCAGAGCCACATGCTCCAGGGATCTAAACCTTGTCATGACAATGAACAAACCATGCTGGAGGGATATCTTCCTGACCCAGAGACTCCACAGACTCCGGAATACACTGCCCATACATGTCAAGCAGAGCGCCTCTTTGGCCCTCTTCAAAAGGAACCTTGACGATTGGATGGGAGATAGGAAATTCACCCCAGGGATCACATCAGTTGCCCTGCTAGACAGGGGTTCAGGGAAGTAAATATTATGGGGAGAAATAGCCAGGCAATTGTTATGGCTAGGCTTGTGTAGGCCCTAGGGCCGATAGCCTAGTACCAACCTATGAACCTATGAACCTATTCAAGAAGGTTTGTACAAGACAGTGTTTCCAGTATGGACCAAGCACTTTGATACTGCAGCAGGATAATGGTGTGCTAGAAAAATGTGTAGCCAACACTTATACATAAAGGAGTCATACAAAACATCAGAGAACACTTTGGCAAGCATGTGGATTTGGACCTTGACATTTTTTCCAAAGCCAATCTACAGAACTGAGTATTATCTAACTGTCCGACATAGGCACTTTAACTTTAGAAACTTCAAAGCTGATAATAGAATGAAGCAAAGGAGAGTGTATGTATAAGTCTGCATTGCACTTATGACAATTGTAAAATCCCCTAACATGTTCATTACATGCAGCCGCATAATAAGTATGAAACAGTAAAAAGTGATGATAGACAAACAGGTCATTTTTAACATTTTTGTGGTGTGTTCCTGTTATGTTATGTTTTTCATGATAAGCAATATGTCATACTATGTACAATGAAGTGTTTCCAACAGGGAACAAGCAGGGGTTGAAAACTAAAAATGTGATTAAGACATAAGCAGGATAATGGCGGGCTGCTAAGATATGTACAGAACAGATGGGGAGTAATATGGCAGATATCCTATAAGCACTGCATCAGCTCCATACTAAATTATTCATATCTTTAAAAATATGTTATTATGCAGAGCGTAGCAAAAACAAATTCTTAAAATTACTTAAACTATTCATTTTATGCGCAAATTTTTGTGACATACTTCTCAATAGACTAACCATATTATGAAGGGCAAGTTGAACTGCCAGTGCTGTAGATCAAGACTTCCATCCTAAGGAAGAAAAAAGTGAATAGATTAAATTAATTTGTGTAAAATCAATAGAAGGGACTTGTATCAATAACTGAACATATGGATTCTCAAACAACTAAAACTAAATTGTCAGCACTGTGTCCACCAGAGAAAAAGGTAGTTTCTAAATGTGCATGACTCACTAGAGAACAGGAGAATAAAAAAACTGCATCTAAATTGATGACAGAACAACTCTTCATCCTTGGAGATTTAAAACTTACACATCCACCACTACAAACAGTGATCCAATAATTCTGCAAACAATTTCAGGCATTTGGTACTACAAACAATGAAATTGCTGACAGATTGGAAATGGCAGAAGCAAAAACTTTTGATAATGATTCCAGAAAGATGTTGAAAGAATATTCAAGCTGTACAAGCAAAATTACTGGACTTGGAAGCTAGAAGAAATATACAACAATATATTAGTGCAAGGATTATCTGAAAAATACGAACAATCATAATTACTGGAAACCGTACATCAGATCTTCAGTAATAGCCTCCTGGAAAATCATGCCATAACCAAACAAATCATAATTGAGAGAGACCATCGAGTGCTCAGAATTTTACGTATACCAGATAAACTGGGACAAATACATGTTAAACTATTACATTATCCAGATACTTAAAAATTCTCGCTTCTGCAAAAAAGAAAAAAAGTTCTGAACTGGAATAACAGCAAGATTACTTTTGCCCAGGACCACCCTCTGCAAATTAAGCAAGATAGACAAAAACTTTCACTGTTTTGTTCTTTTTTAGTCATCAGAAATATTATATTTTAGATGTGTTATACATCTATACTAATATTTAAGCATAAGGGAGTTAAGTATACAGTTAGGTCACTGAAGGAAGCAAAACAGACCTTTTTTAATGTCTTTAATTTTTTCCCTGAATGATAAGATGTTAACGTGGAGAATATTAGTGCTTTATCCTACCCCTTTTGTTAAAATAAAGGAAGATTGATCTGTTATGTGAATGTTTTTAAAATCTTGTTGGCATTTTTCCATATTGCATAAAGAATATTTTATGTTATATTTATTAGCTCAGCTGAGCGCTGATCCCTTGTATCAACAGTTGCTGAAATATGGTTTATACTCGTCACAAATCACTGAATGCACTTTTTGTTTTTCAAAGCAAGTTTCTCTGTAAATATACGCAGACCATTCTTCAGTAGTAACAAATAATAACTTTTCCTCTATAAAAGTTAAATACATTATAAAATCAATATGTTATGTATGACATTGTTATGTATATTAATGTTTCAATACTTTTACAAATAAGCAAGTATGAACAGATAGCTGCATTTCTAATATTATTTTAAAACTTTTATAATTAAACATTAATTTATAACTACATTGTATAAAACAGATGCTGGGCAGTAGGAAATAGTTGCATCATAGGGTAGTAATGTTATACATATCCTAATTAAAGGGAGTTTTTATCTTGCTTGCAATTGTAAATAAATGAAATTGTAGAGGCTATACAAAAGGTTGATGTTAATGTGTCTTATCTACCATTAACCTTCTATGTTTATATAACACTGTTCTTTTCCTGGTGTCATAGACTAGTGGTTATACACAAGTTTTTGACAGGAAATGTCAACTGCTACTTGCTTTCCTTAATAAATTCATGTTGTAATACTTGCCTTGAGAATACTTAAATTTTACTTTTTTCCATCCCATCAATTATATTGTATATATGTATTAAATACATTTTTGCTATTTATGGATTGTTATTTTGAACTATTTAAATGTGGATAATTGATTAATGGAATGTTAAAGGAATTAAAACAAATAAAAAGTGAAATGTTTTATTTTATTTAGCTTTAAACAAGTAATCTCCGTGGTATCCCTGAAGTCTCAAAACAACCCACTAAACAAGTGTAGTGGGTCCAAAAACAAAACAGTGTAAGAAACTTCTCTGTGTGGAAGGTTTTCAGTCCATATATCTCTAGTTAATCACTGTATATTAATCAGATCAAGCAATAGTAGTAGAAGTAGCAAACTTAAACTTGTCTTAAGTCAAAACAAAACAAAACAAAAAAAATTAATAGAAAATATATAATTGTACAGCCTTACTAAGTATTTGAAAGTAATCCAAGCAAGGCAGGCAGTCTGTTTCCAGTCAAAAATCCTTTATTAAGTCTACAGACAAGCGATCCAAGTAAAACAAAAATAGAGTAATAATTTCATCACAAGCTTTCTAAATATATATATATATACTTTTTATCAGGCATGGGAGTGGTTCATTGTGCTGTAAAACAAAGTGTTATTGGTACACATGTTAAATTCACATCCCTTCCCCTATTAGTGTGACATTTGAGCTGGTCCTGCCCTACTTAGTAGCTGTCTTAATAATATAACCCTTATGTACTTTAAATAAAATTTATAATGATGTGGTACCTCTTATTTAACCAGATTATTAAGTAGATTATTAAGTCTGTGATTTTATCCAAGACAATATACTACATGGTTGGAAATATATCAGCCTTAGTTCATTTGGCAATCAAAAATGAAAGACATCTCCTTGGTTTTTATGTTTGGAACATTTTTTCTTTTACATTGGACTTTGTGTTTGTTCTATCACTCAGCAAACAGGGCTTTTCCTTTTTCATTATTAATTGTACATTTTGTATATTTATACAGCAAGGTGATATCTTTTATTGCCTTTATTTAAAGAAAATCATTAAAAGCAGTGCAGGAGGTGACTGTAACACTACAAAAATAGTTTACAGGGTACAGTGCAATGAATATGATGCATTCTATGTGGGCAAGACTGTAAATAAACTCAAGCATAGGATTTCATGTTATCTGTCAGAAATCCAGTTGGTTTCAAATACCATTTTAAATCAGTTGTAATTTAAGGGTATATTTTGTTTCCATCATCATCCATAGATTTTTTTCTTATTTTATTTTTTTATGGCTCTTTTTTCCATTTTATTCAAAATGATGTGTAATAACAATACTAACTAATTATACAATTATATATATTTTTATAGATATTTTTTAGAGTTCTTGTACACAGACCTGAAGAAGTCTAGAAGGACGAAAGTGATCTTTGTTAACAATAGGTTAATTCAGTATAAACATACTTTCTAAACTAAGAAAATTCAGTATAAACCTACTTTTTAAACAAAGAAGCCTCTGAGAGAAATGGTAATTTCTGAATTTTGGCACACTTGCCCCTAGGGGTTTAAATTTGGTTATGAATCTCACTTTATAATATGTTACCTTGGAAAATGTCATGTTGCTTTAAATTTGTAATTTTCTAATTGATTGTTTAATTGTTGTTGTTATAAAATATGCTGCTGGTTGTCATGAATTTATTCCTGTGAAGGCTTGTGTAGCCGAGGTACCAGAAGACAAAGTTTGCAGTTTCCTGGCTCCTGCATGTGGTTGTTTTTCCTTCTTTTTTACAGGTTTTGCATAAGTTGATAGAACAGGTCAGAGCAAATCTTACAACATGATGCAACAATTGCTATTACAGGTTTAAAAACAGCTTTTAACTTATTTGACCCTTTTAATTTAAAAAAATCATAACTGAACTTTTCTTATTATTCTTACTGTTATAAAACATATGCTAGATTAGGCTTCTTTTTGATATCAGAAGTATTTTAAGAACTTAATTTATCTTCCTTATAGAACCTAGGTTCTTTTCTGATCACTGTAGAATTACTTTGAATATTAACTGGCCTAATCATTACAAATTTAAAAAAGTACTAATTGTAATTGGACTTTAAATTCCAATTTACTTCAGAAAGATGATATTAAGCAAGAAATTAATATTATATTAAATAACTTTTAAGTAATTTGTCTAACTCTCAGCTTCCAATTGATATGTAAAGGGCTCTGTTTAAAACTCAGATTAGAAGTAGTTTCATAAGCAAGGCCTCTTTTTACAAAAATCACATAGGCAAAAATAATCTACACTCAAAGATAAGATATGCAAACTTGAACACAAACTTTATTTAGACTACAAATCTGGCACTGCAAAACACTTATCTCATCTTCAGAAAGAACTCTAAACTCTACTCATTATACACAGCACAGCAATCAATCTGGAAAATGAAAACCCTAGCCAAATATTCAAAATGGGAAAAAGCTCCATCAAATTGGCTAGACTTATAAATATTAATAAGAATTCTCCCTTAATAACTGATATTTCATACCAAGTAAAAATTTCCATACAAGAGAGGAGATTATGCAAATATTTGTCAAAATATACTCCCATTTATATGGTGATGATAATCGCTCTTGAATGCGACCAATTTCTAAATTGCCTAACATTTTAAAAATAAGTCAAGATCAGCAAAATCTCCTTATAGCACCATTCACTCAGCAAGAAATTCTACAAATGATCAAGAACCTTAAACCTGGTAAATCTCCCAGAGCAGATGGTTTCATAGGTGATTTTTATAAAGTTTTGCCCAAACTCTTTATAAAATTTTATAGTATACAGTTAATTATATAAATGCCATTGGTATTTCAGATTTGTACCTTAAAAATTACAATCCCCATACCTAAACCTAATTACGATCTAAAACAACATTAAATTATAGACCAACATCTTTTATTATTGTACATATTAAAAACATTGGTTCAATATTAGCTAATAGATTAAAATCCACATTGCCCAATATAATTTCCCCATACTGATCAGGCTTTATGCAAGCTAAGTAAACTTGCAATCATACATTAACACTGGACTATCTGATAACACTTTCTAAACACTACAACAACTCTTTTTTCACACTTGAAAAGCAATTAAATTTTGGCTTTCTCTTTTTCGGTTATGTCGCTTTTGATTTTCCAGAAACCTTTATCAGTTCATTTAAAATCCTCTATTCTAATGCCCACACAACCTTATAGATAAATAAAATTATTTCCCATCTAATTGGAAATATTAATGGGGAAAGGCAGGGATGCCGACTATCTCCAAACATATTTATATTATATATAGGACTGTTATTTCTATTTGCATCACAAAAGACATTTCATCATATACTATATATATATATATATATATATATAGATATATATATATATATATATATATATAGATATATATATACATATATATATATATATATATATGTATAGATGTATATATATATATATATATATATATGTATATAGCTCTAGGACAGTTGATCGAAAGACCAACTGTCCGAATCCAACCCTACCGAACACCGTTTACTGAAACAGCTTTCACCGAAAAAGCAGTTTCGGTAAACAGAAAGTAAAACATACACACACACACACACACACACACACACACACACACACACACACACACACACACACAAACAAAAATAAAACACACACACCATGTTTACGCCCCCCCTGCATCCCCCCACACCCTACTTTTATATTCTCACTCAAAGATCGCACTACAGTGGGGAAAAGGGAATATTCCCTTATCCCCACTGTAGTCCAATCTCTCCCACTACCACTTCCCCCTGATTCCCTGTACTTTTATGAAAGTTTTGTGAAAGCATTTATTTCAATAAAAAGTGCTTTCGCGAAACTGTGACAGCCTGTTTCACTTTCGGTCAAACAGTCTTTCGGTAGACTGTCCTTGACCCATATATATTTATATTTATATATTTATATATATATATATATATATATATATATATATATATATATATATATATATATATATATATATTTGTAACAAACACACTCACACACACATATATATCTTTTTTTTCAATACACCTTTACTGAATTATCACTTGTGACTTAGGCAAACATTAACAAATGTTACACGACATGTATATTGCTATATATAATATGACTTAAATTTCTAATTCATGTTGTCCAACACAGATTTAACAAAAAGTTTACACAGTATTGAAATTGTTCCAAGTATTCTAATTAAAAAAATAAATTTTGCTAAATCCACTATCATTCCTTTAATTTAAAATTGCAACTTAATAAATTATTTTCCAACATCTGAAATCAAAACATATACCTGATTAAAATATCTAGGCATAAATTTCCATCATAATCCTTTTTTAGCAAGAAAATCTTATGAAGACCTGAACAAGTATTAGTCGTGATATTCTTAAATGGAACAAGCTCAGTCTTCCTTTGTTTTCTAAAGCTGCCATTATTAAAATGAATATTTTACCAAGACTGTTATTCCAATTCAATTCATCTTTTCTAATGACACATTATAAATTCTTATAGCCTCCAAAATCTACCAGAATTGATTATCAGAAATTGACTCATACAAAGAACCAAAGTGGTTTGAGTATCCCTCACCTCAAACTATATTATGATATAATTAATTCCAGTAGACTTTTAAAAATATAGCCTTAGGCAAACCAATGGGAGCCCCATCTGGGTCAAAATATGGTATAATTATGTACAAAAATGCAAATGCAACAAAAACCTCTACCTTTCCCAAACACAGAAGGCCTCAAAAGTTTCAAAGTATGCATACACAAACTGTCAACACATAAGATAATATTCTTACAAAAACTAATTGGCATTTTAGACTTAAAAAATTTAATTTATATTATTTCAACCAGTTCATATAAACCCTAATTTCAAATTGAATACTCTAATGCTTAATCTTTCTAATTATCCTGTACTTAAAGCCAAACTTTTCATATATTATTATACCTACAGAAATCTCTCTGAATTAGTGACTTGAGAAATGTTCTAAATCTTCCAAAAAGTAACATTGTAGTTGTGATGTTTCCTCCTCTGGACCAGTAATCAATGAACCTGAATTCTCAACACTGACACCGGTGAGGGACATTCACTTTGAACAAAATAGACACACACACTATTTCCAGATGCAGCTCTCTGCAACTAGAAAAATTTCCTTAGGAGCACATAAGGAAAACACTCAGTCCAGGGGATAGATTTCCCTCTTTCTCTCTCTCTCTCTCCATGCCCCCAAGAAGGCTCCCCACTGGCACAGCTATAGATTTCAGTCCTCAGCTGAGTGTTGAAGCCAAGGCCTTCATCACCCTGCCTGTGAAACTAATGTTGTGTCTCCCTCCACCAAACAGCTGACATACACACTCTTTGAGATTTGATTTGCGCACACACACACACACACACACACACACACACACACACACACACACACACACACACACACACACACACGCACACATTCACACGCACACATTCACACGCACACACACACATGCTCACACACACACACACACACACACACACACACACACACACACACACACACACACACACACACACACACACACACACACAAAAGACTGGCACAACTTTACTTGTTCTGCTACAATCTGCCCAGGCTATAAGGTAGTTACTGCTATCAGACACTCCAAATAAACAGCTACTCTAAGGGCCTTACATAGGTACCTAGTTATACTGAGTAAAATTAATACTAATATAAATGGTGATATTTGACCATCGCAGTAAGGCTTTCAGGAGTGAACACAATGTTACCACATAAATATTAGTACTCTCAAACGTTAAAATATTCTCTAAAGTACCAACCACAATGAAATGTTTAAATATATTTAATAATAAATAATAAAAGAACATAAAAATACTAAATATTTATTTACAATAAACACCATAGTTTCAATCACAGAAAATATTAGAAATAACACAGATGGATAGACTCACACAGATAGAGGAAAACAATACTTAACTAATCTCACTATATTTTCCTAACTGATCTAAAGAATTACCATTCCCTGGTTACTTACTAAAGCAAGGCAAGATGAAGTAGATGAGTGGTCTTCCTTTTTGTCAGGTTTCAAAAACAGACTGCTCTGAGACTTCTGTCTCATCTAGTATTAAAGCCTACAGACTCCAGAAGTGGGACATCCCCTCCTCTGAGCCAGTAATCAAGGAGCCTGAATCCTCACCACTGACACCAGTGAGGGACATTCACTTGGAACAAAAATAGAAACACAAAGTATTTCCAAATGCAGTTCTCTGCATCAAGCACAAGTTCCCTTAGGAGCACAAAGGGAACACACTCAGTTCAGGGGCTGGGTTTCTATCACTCTCTCCAGACCACCAAGAAGGCTTCCCACTGGCACAGCTATAGAGAGTTGAGTCCTCAGCCAAGTGTCCAAGCTGAGTCCTCCACAACCCTCTCTGTAAAACCAGGGCTCTGTGTCCCTGCTCCAAGCAACTGACACACACACTCTTTGACAGCTGACAGCTGTATATTTGTGCTAATAAAAACCTGAGTCTGCCCAATGACATTACAAACTATGTGCCTATGTTTTAAGACATTGCACTAGTTATTATACTTTATTGTACACTCTAGGGTGAACACTATGCCAGAGATGCCCTGCTGTTTATCCCTCAACCCCCCCCCTTTTCTTTTCATTCAACTTTTTCTCCCACATATCACCTGCTTTTTACAGTTGCCAACCAAATCCACTCAGCCCCTATTGGCACTTTTGGAATGGTCCTACATTCCCCATGGTTTCAGTGTTGCTTTTTACATAGCCATGAGTTAAGTTGCATGATCTGAAAAGCTACAAATGTATAGCCATTGCTAGTAGGTCTACACAAATTTGCCTGCACCTAACAACTACTGAGACAGTGCTACAAACTCTTGCAGTACTAGCAACGACATCTATAATTTGCATTAGTTTTTTCTACACTCTTCACAGTAAATCCTGCTTGGTTTATGCACCCAATCAATCTGTACCTTAACAGTAAAGGCTTTTTTTGGAACTGTACCTTACCAGTAAAGCTATCATCCTCCAGCTGGCTCAGAGTGGCTGATAGTTTCTGTTGGCATGCATTCTAGCTAGGGCTGGTTTAATTCATTCTACCTCCCATGACCTGTGCTAGTACCCCTCCCACTAGCACCTTACATCTGGTGCAAGGTTATATTGATTATCTGCATCAGCAAGTGCCATTTCTAAATATCCAGTTCACCGAGCATCCTACCAGTGCAGAGTGCTCCCCATGTAAGTGTACTTCTGCAGTTTTTTATACAACTTTAATGTTAATGTTGGAAATGCAATCTGTGATTTAATATTCAAGACATACCGCTACTATATCATTTTTTCATGTTTAAACTGTGCATTTATACAAGTTAGTTACGTTGTGTTAGCACGCTACTTAGTGCACATGTAACAAGCATGGTGAGTTGTCCTAGCTGTATTTGTTTGCAGGCAAGCCTTGTTCTGAATGTAAATGGTTATTTTTACAACTGTTATTAACCCTTGATCTGCTGGGATTAGCATACCACAACAAGATTCCCAAAGGATAAAGCGGCTAAACCATCTAATAAACAAAAAATCCACTGGACAAGTAGAACAGGATCCAAAACAAATAAAGCACAATTCTTTAGAGAAAAAAACAACTTTAATATCTCTTTCATCCGCAAAGAGACTTCATCAGAATAAACATCAAATACAAACCGAATCGTAAATATACTCAGTCACACCATAAATTAATTACTTAATAATCTAATAATTCAATTAATTAATTAATTAATTAATTAACCAATCGAAAAATCTAGCCATTGCCAGTAGGGCTACACAAATTAGCCTGCACCTAACAACTACTGAGACAGTTCTACAATCTCTTGTAGTACTAGCAACTACCGTTCTAGTTGCATTAGTTTTTTTCTGCATTCCTCAGAGTAAAGCCTACTTGGTTTATGCACCCAATCAATCTGTACCTTAGCAATAAGGGCTTTTTGTGGAACTGTACCTTACCAGTTAAGGTATCATCCTCCAACTGGCTCAGAGCAGCTGATAGTTTCTGTTGGCACGCATTCTAGCTGGTGCTAGCCCCTCTCCATTTGCCAATGCTATGCTTGGGCTCTCTTTGCTCTCCTACCCTACCTCCATTTCAGGCCACCCCCTCTTTCATTACATTTATACTTAACCTAACCACACTCCTTCTACCTCTAGCCAATCCTCCACCTCCTTCAATCTCCTCACCCTCCTCTACACATCCACACCACACTTTCTCAACCATCCACTATGTCTCAACTCATCTCATTGCTAACCAGTGCTCTACTACTCCACCTTCAATACCTCTTGATTAGCTCCACCTCTTTCCACTTATGCATCATCAATCACCTTCACTCACCTACTCTCCCTTTATCCTCCACCAACAGTCATACTCACACATATTTCTACAACACAACCAACTTACTCCTCCTATCTTTCAAACATTTGCCTACACACTGTAGATATACTTAAACTCTCAGATATGTAAAACTTACCAATAAAATGAAACACCTCATTCTATACAACATAACACAAATTAAGCTCCAGGCTGACATCCACCCCATCCCAGGACCACACACTCACACCCCCTCCTTGCCCAACATTTTCCCCTCCCAAACCTGCACCAACCTCTTGCCAACATACCATTAACAACTAGCCCATCCTCCACTTCCTAAAACCAAGACTGACCTATTCTTTATAAACTTTAACCTCTACAGTATCATAAATAAAATAGCTGACTTCCATGCAACCCTTAGCACCTACCTACCAGACATAGAACAATAAGAGAAACCTGGTTAAAGCCCCACATTAAAGACAAGGAATTTATTGCAAATGGATGCAATATAATTAGACAAGACAGACCAAACAAAAGGGGGGTCACCATTATGCATAAATACACAATCAAACTGGAACTAGTGAACTGTGCTCCTCCTGACCTACCCAATGCTGAAATCCTAACAACACGCCTAGTATTAAACCCAAACAAAACTATTATTATCATAACCGCCTACCTCCCCCCCTGGCAACAACCTACCCATAATTGAAAATCTTCTCTCCTGGGCATCTTCTACGTTTAACCAGAAGACCATTATCCTAGGAGATTTCAACCTTGATTGACACTCCTGCAACTCCAACAACCCCTGCAATTTCCTAAATCTCTTCAATTTCACCCACACCATATCCTGTCCTACCTGCCTTGACAAATACTCAAAAAAGCAGTCCACTCTTGATTGGATACTTACTAAAGAACCCAATCTAGGTTACATAGCAGGCTGCCTTCCAGACTTGCTCAGTGACCACTCACCTACTTTCCTGTACAGAAAATGAGTGCAGGCACAAACCAAAACAGTAAATGAATATGTCCGGAAGAAAAAAAATTGTTCTCCCTCCACCTTCAACTTTTACTTCAGCAAAGTAATTGGTCACCTTTTGGATACCTTCCACTAGATCAGGAAGTCCTTTACTTCAACAATACCCTTCTTAAAATACTTAACAATCTAGCACCCACAAGAAAAATAAGAACAAAAACTAAACCCATACCTTGGCTAACTATAGATACCTTAGCACTGCTGAAGCAATGAGACAGGGCATGGTCTGCATACCATACTACCAAAAATACAACAATCCATACAGAAAAAAGGAGGTCATTGTCCCACTGTACTCATCCCTCATTAGACCCATTATAGAGTATAATGCCCCATTTGGTATGTACCTCACAAGACATCTGCAACAGCTGGAAAGGCCACAGAAATACCTCACTAAAAGAATCACAGGCCTAAAGCAGATTCCATATGCTGACCATCTAAAAAAACTCCAGCTATACTCTCTGGCATATTGTCTACTCAGAGCTGATCTCTGCTTAACATACAAGGCAATGTCAAACCCTGAGCTGTTGGACATGCTCCACTTAAAGAAATCCCAATCCCTCAGAGCCACAGGCTCCAGGGATCTAAACCTTGTCATCAGAATAAACAAAACATGCTGGAGTGATAGGTTCCTGATCCACAGACTCCCCAGACTCTGGAATAGACTGCCCATACATGTCAAGCAGAGTGCCTCATTGGCCCTCTTCAAAAGGAACATTGATGATTGGATGGGAGATAGGAAATTCACCCTGGGGATCATGTCAGTCGCCCTGCTAGACAGGGGTCCAGAGAAGTAAATATTGTGGGAAGAAATATCCAGGGAATTGTTATGGCTAGGCTTGCATAGGCCCTAGGGCCGATAGCCTAGTACCAACCTATGAACTTATGAACCTATGAACATATTTGCAACTCCATAACCAGGCTAAAAAACAAATAAAAACAGACAAGCAAACCTACTTCCTTTTATGTCAAGAATCCCACCAATGTAACCCCAGGCAATTTTGGCAAAACATTAACAATCTTCTCAACTCAGGCTATACACCAACCCCCACACCTAACACCACCATCATTACTGACCTAATCGCCACACAATTTAATACCCACTTTATTAACTCAATCATATCACTTCTTGGCAATCAGACTAAGCAACCTCTCACTGTACCCCTTCCCTCATCCAATTCCCTCACTCCCTTCTCTTTCACCCATATTCATACCAACTACATAAAATCACTCCTTTCCAAGTTCAGACCCTGCTGTCTAGCTGCTGGCAACTACCTAATGAATTCCTTAAAATTGCAGGCCCCCTCAATAGCCTATCCCATATCAATCCTGATCAACCACTCAATCTCAGAGAAATATGTCCCCTAACTTTAGAAGATACCTCACATCATTCCCCTACACAAAGGCGTCCCCTCTAAAGAACTAAATAACTAGCATCCCATCACCATCCTCTCCCCTCTAGCCAAGATCTTAGAGAAATGCATACATTCCCAACTCCTCACCCACCTCCTCAATCACAATCTTCTCTTCCCCACTCAACAAGCCTAAACATAGTACCAGCACTGCCCTCCTGTCATTCACAAACACCATTCAAGGTCTCATAAACAGAGACCAAATGGTCTCCTCCATATTTTTAGACATGTCAAATGCCTTTGACACCATCTCCCACCAAATCCTATTAAATAAACTATCATCCCAAGGCCTCAACACATCAACCCTGTCCTGGTTTTACAGTTATCTCTCTAGCCATCAGCAAGCCACCAAATTGGAAAACATGCTGTCCCCCTTCTACCCATCACTGTTGGAGTACCCCAAGGATCCATACTTGGCCTCCTTCTCTTTATAATTTTTTACTAATAACCTCAGCTCTACATCCCAACTGGACTGCATAGTCCAGTACACTGATGACTCTACGTTAATCTGCTCAGCCCCCACACCACAGAACCTACAAACTAAGATGCAAAAATCTTTTCAGGACATGGAAAACTACCTCACCAACCACCAAGTTATACTAAACCCTAATAAAACCAAGTTAGTTGTCTTCAATTACAATAAACTCAGAACATTTCTGAGCCCATTTTCAATCCTGTCCACAAACAGAACCACAATTGAGCTCACTAACCAAACCAAACATTTAGGTGTCACAATTGATGAAAACCTAAGATTTGATACCCACATCTCCCTCACCATCAAAAAAGTCCACTTCAAATTAGGCACCCTATATAGAATTAAACCTTACCTTACAGAAAGTGCTAGACTAGCCACTGCCCACACACAACTACATTCCTACCTCCTCTATGGTTCCCAAGCATTTACAAACATTCGTAAATCAGACCTACATAATCTTGAAACATGCTATAATAAAATTGCCAAATTCACTACAGGCCACACTTACAGAACACTTCACTGCTCAGTACTCTCACAACTCAAATGGTTAGAACTCCCAAACCTTCTAACATTAAACCAACTGTCCATAGCCCACAAAATAATTCACAAGCCAAACAACTGCTTAGCACTCAGTAACCTAATCCAACAAAACAGCAATCCTAGATCACTAAGATACTCAAATAAACTAATGTTAAAGGTTACTCAACCCACAACTCTCAAGGCACTGCACTCTACTCCTATAAAATTGCAAAACACTGGAACACCCTTCCTCAACCTATAGCTAACATCCCTAGCATACATGAGTTTAAACACTCCCTCAAGGAACATCTAGCAAAATAATGGCTCTGATCCTGTCATACACCAGGCTAGGCCACCTACTACTCCCTTACATCCCCCTTAACTTCATCAGTATCTCAACTACAGTTAGTATCTGCTCTACACTCTAGTTCAGTTAGCAAATGTAAACACATATACTACTTTGGTCTTTAAACTGTTATACTGATTGCATTGCTCTTTCTTGACAATCTGTATCACACTGTTCTCACTATTTAAGTCATGCTGTTAATCTCATTCTCAAATTTTGTGTTTTCATTATTGTATTTAGTTAATTTCTGTATGGATTTTTCTATATACATTGTCAACTTGTTTGTTCAATTGTGTCTATCTGTACATGTGGAGCTTTTTTTCCCGGGCCTCCACTGAAAATGGGACTCATGCCCAGTTGGACAATACCCGGTAAACAAATGAAATAAATAAAATAAAATAAATACATTTGCACACACACACACACACACACACACACACACACACACACACACACACACACACACACACACACACACACACACACACACACACACACACACACACACACACACACACACTCACACACACATTTTGAAAAGGTTGGCACAAATTTACTCGCTCTGCTACCTTTTGCCCAGACTATAAGGTAATTACTTCTACCAGACACTTCAAAGTCAGCTACTCTAAGGCTCTTACAAGGGTACCCAGTTATACTGATTAAAATGTATACAAAAACAAATGGTAGTGTTTGACCAATGCATTAAGGCTTCAGGAGTGGCCGCAGTGTCACCAAATAAATATAAGTACTCTCAAAGGTTAAAATATTTTCTAAAGGATCAGTCCCAATGAAAAGTTTAAATATATTTAATAATAAATAATAAAAAAACATGAAAATACTAAATATCTATTTACAATAAACACCAGAATTTCAACACAGAAAATATGAAAAATAACACAGACGGATAGATTCATACAGATTCAGAAAAACAGTACTGAACTAATCTCACTATATTTTCCTTACTGATCTAAAAAAATATTATTCCCTGGTTACTTAACAAAGCAAGCCAAGTTGAAGTTTGTGAGTAGTGTTCCTTATTTGTCAGGTTTCAAAAACAGACTGCTCTGAGACTTCTGTCTCTTCTAGTATTCAAGCATCATCTCAGTCCAGGATTACAGAATGACATCACATACACCTGGTCATCTGATGTCTGGTTCCCCTACTACCCTCATTTACTAGAAACTGAACTAGAATTTTGCACATATGTGTTACCATACACACAGATAGAGTTTTGCTAAGATCTGTTGCAATTTCTGGAAGTCATAAAGCAATTTCAAACTTCCACCCCTCCAGAGTGGCAATTACTTCACTCCTATGGACAATACAGAAGACTTCATAGTACAGAGTTTTTCTTTGTGACCGCAATCCAAGCTGTAATATATAATCTTATAGATTATAGGTTCATAGATTAGTAATTAGTACTAGACTAACTGCCCTTGCAAGCCATTTTAAGCCTAGCCAATTATCCCCTGTGAGATTCAAATCCTGTACCTTGTGTTTATAAGGCAAACACCTTAACCCACTTTATGGCTTAAATTAAATAATTAAATTTCAGGATAGTTTTAAATTAAGTCATTTAATTTCAGGATATTTTTCAAAGTTAGCTGGACTGAAATTAAGCTCTTCTGCTCCAGTAGCCTCTGTTACAATATATTCATTTCCATAGTTACTGTACAATCTGACATGCAGGTACACTTCTTTTTCTGTCTAGCAGGATCCACTGTTGTTACATTTTTTAACACAAGCAACTTTACAAATACATTTTCAATAGAAGCACCTGTACAAATCAGTTTGTTATACAAATGACATATAATTCTTTATAAAACTTGAGCTAGCTATGCTAGCATATATTGCACATCCACTGTTCTACTTCTCCTGGCATAGCTGGCAATACCTTACATCATCACAGTGGTATTAAAACAAATTAAAGAATTAATCTTAGATAATTTAGATGAATCCAAAATTAATAATCATGATATTAATTACTGTTAATGTTTATGGACTGATTTCACATCAAAGAAAATGATATCTGATGCATAGAAGTTAATTATATCCTTTAAATACCAAAATTCTATTGTTTATTGGATCAATCTTAATCAATCAGTTGCACAAAATCAAAGAATTTATTTGATCCAACTACAAAATTATTACATTTCAAAATACTCCTTTATACCCAGCTAATGATTGTGAATAATGCTTACTTGATTCCAGTTATACTCAATAAATATTATCACACATTCTCACAGAATCTCTTGTTTTGCAAATGTCGAAAAGCTGATCTTTTACATGTTGTTTTGAGTTGCCAGTGTTCTTATAAACTATGATGTTGCGTAAAAGTTAAGTTAAATAAAATGGGCTATGAAATATCTACCCTATATTGGGAATTTGCACTCTTACATATTCCTCCTCCTGATCTAAGACAGAAAAACATGTATGTTTTAATTATTCTTTTCTTACTGATTAAATTCTGTATCACCCAAATATGATGTTCACATATTTCTGGATTTCAACCCTTGACTCTATGCAAAAAAGTATTTTACAGACATGGGGATTATTTCAATACACCACACATAAAGTGGCACTTCACATCCTTAATTCTACTAGTTGAAGAAACAGACACAAAACAGTGAGATAAGGTAGACACGGTGGTAGTGCTGCGGTAGCATTGTCACCTCACAGTAAGACGCTGTCCAGTTCGATTCTCAGCTAGAGCGTCTTCTGCATGGAGACATGTGTGAATGGGCGTACCTTCGTTGAAGGTTGTGCATCAGGGCTGGTTACTCAGCACGTAAAAATCAACTACCAATCATTAGCGGACCAGAGTTCCGCTGTGGCGACCCCTAACCGGGAAAAGCCAAAAGATAGAACAGGCACTGGTCTTCATCACTGTAATGAAAATGTCAACATTAGATCATGTATACATTACAGCTAGCAGCACACTAAATGCTCCTTAGCTGAACAGAGGCATATGTTAAAGTGTTATGTTTCATGATTTAGACATTTGTCATGAAGCCATGAATTTTTCAGCAGCATACTTCCTAACAATATCTTCACCTGGAACATCAGACTAATGACACAAGTGGGGAAGAGACATACACAGGAGATGAGAGACGCAGGGATCAAGCAAATTAATACAGAAGCAGAATAATAATGGGTCTAAACAATATGTAGGAAACAGCTACACCTAACTTAGCTTAATAAAAACAGTCAATAACCGTTTGATATATGGTTGGAATAGAACTCTTAAAACTATGCAAAAAGTAGTTTATAGAAATGTGTATTACCTAAGCAGGCCACAATAGAACTCCTCCTTTATGCATTTTAAATCACACAATTGAAGGAATTGTGACAACATACTGAAGCAGAATGGATGAAGAGAGAGAGATAGTGAGATAGAATGAGAAATACCCAGAGCTTTGTTTATGGTGCATTTATGGTGTGTTACTGTTAGTTGTTTCCTCATTGTTGCACTGGCATGCTCTGTACAATAAAGTGCTTGCTATATGGAGCAAGAAGTAATAGAAGAGTAGAAGGAAGATGACATAAGCAGGGTAAAGTATTGAAGCCTTTTTAATGTGTCATTTCTTGCCATGTGTGTTATGCTTGATTCAAATTTTGACCAGGTTAAATATATAGAAAAAAGGGGTTGGTAGGACAGAGGTATAAATGGGGTGAGGGGGCAAGCAGAGGGTTGGAAACAGAAGAAAGAATACAGGAATTTGCAGGATGGTGTTAGGAGAGCAACATAACTATTCATTTCTTCACAACATAAATTTAGAATTGTACATGGAATTTCATTACTTCAGATAGTTACCATACCAGGCATGGGTGACAACAACAGAATAATGTTCTATATCCAACTGTACCAAATCAAGTGTATCAAAATGACACATAGGTGAAGTGGAGATATATCTAAGGGGTGTGACTGGGTTGACTGGGTTTTTTTGTTTTAGTTTGTTTGTTTTCTTTTGTGTGTGTGTGTGTGTGTGTGTGTGTGTGTGTGTGTGTGTGTGTGTGTGTGTGTGTGTGTGTGTGTGTGTGCGTGTGTGTGTGTGTGTGTGTGTGTGTGTGTGCCTGTGTGTGTGTGTGTGTGTATGACAAGTGCTCATTTTTTGAAAGAGAGAGAGAGGAATGTAAGGGAAGGTGCTTATCAATCACAGAGTCAGGTAGGTAGGGTATGCTAAGTAAATTATACTATCACTTGTTTAAATTTCCAGTTTTGTACATATATAACAATTGATAATGTATTTAAACATCCAGTTACTGCTAAAGAGTACAGTTTTAAATGTTTTGCTTTGTGCAGTTCAATGAATATTATTTATTTATAAACATGCTATAAGTGCAGTGCATTATAAGTATGGAAAAGTAATAAAAAGCAAAACGACTGTATCTGTGTTCATCTATCAGACATTAGAAGAGAAGTGTTTTAAGTTTAGGGTATTACAAATAGTGTGTATTTTACACAGGGGTGGTGATATTGTGACAGAAACAAAGAATATGGAGTATAAATGGATTTTGTTATCGACAGCTGACCATCCACAGGCTCTGAATGCAACTATTAGTATTATACCAGTGCTGAAGTTCAAATCTAATAAGATATGAAATAAAGGAATCTTTTAAATGTGTTTGTTAAATAACAATGTTGCATACAATGTAATTTATTTTATTTTATGGCTGCATTTTGATGGTTTAATTTGTTGAGGTTTTGATAATTTATTGATTGATTAATTGAGGTAGAATGAGTATAAATATATATATATATATATATATATATATATATATATATATATATATATATATATATATATATATATATATTTATTTATTTATAGGTTCCCTATTATATGATTGAAGACGCATTCTTTTGAATGCGTCTTGATCAAACTTGAAAGCACAAAACGGCAAAATACCGAAATGGCATATAAGCAAATTCTTTCCCTGGGAAAGAAATCGCTTGGCCGCCTTCATTATTTTGCCATTTTCGTCACTGTAGTGCCATCTCGGAGTTGGTATATTTAAGTAGGGGAGTGTGGAGGGCTCAGCCCCCCATGTCGGGGGGTGTGAGGGGTGAAGCCCCCCTCTTTATGTAATGTTTTAAAGTTTTTTTTTCTTTTTATAGAACAGCGATTTTTTTCCCTGGGGAAAACAAAATCGCTGTTCTAAGTGTTCGGGATTGTAAGCTTTCGCTTACATGGGGTCAATAAATCAGCGTTCACTGATTTAATATAGACCCTATAGATACATATATATATATATATATATATATATATATATACATATATGTATGTAGAATGAGTTATATTTATATATATATATATATATATATATATATATATATATATATATATATCAATCAGAGTTCTGTGAAAGAAAATGTAAGCAGTATGTAGCCATCAGTAGCACACAAATAAGCCCCATACGGTTATGCTCATGTAACTGCATAACACATTATAAAGCATGAAGAAAAATATTTTTGCTACTTAGCAAATCATCTCAGGTTTCCCTGATTGTATCTGTATCTATGCTCATGATGAAATGTATGCTGAGATTCATATAACCTAAGGGCATGTTTGTCCTGTGGCATGCGTAACACATATGATACTCAACTATGAAATGCTATCAGAGGCATCTATATGAGGTCTTGGAGTCCATATATGAAATCTTTTTTTTTTTTTTGGCAGGGTGTGTGGGGGTCATATAAGTCCTACAACACAACACTCATACTTTGATGTAATGCTCTTAATGAGATAGAGCAAGGATGCATACTTAATGTCACATAGGCACCCTACTCTTTACATCAGTGTATGTAAATGACAGGTAGGGCTGTGAATGTTCTCATATACTTCATTGTTGTCCTTTGTAGGGGAGGATGACACAATGTGGAAAGCAGCATAAAAACATCTCCCTACTCACCTTCACAGGTCTAACACTCAGCACAAAATAATAAAATGCACCAACTCATGCACTATTGCCCATTGATGACACTAGTCACTGTGGTCCTCCCCACCTGTGCATGTGATAATAACTATGCTCTTCCCTCTGTATTTTGTTACTGGGCTAGTCTGTGTTGGATTCAAGGTGTGGACATTCTATGTATGTTAGAGCACAGCCTAGCTGAAGAATTGCATGCAGTGCTTTTTTAAAATTTTTTGTATAATGCTTTATTCTGGATGACAGATAGGAACCAGTTACTGCCCCTTAGTCAATGCCATGGCATGCTGCTTCCACCTTCATCAGGTATAGTGCTCTCCTGCAGCTGTCTCCTCCATAGTTTCCTTATCAGACTCCCCTTCACTGCTGAGTCTGACACTTTCTCCTCCTCCTCCTGAATGTATCTGTCCTGCTGTAACTACTTGTGTATATTGATGTTATGTAACATTACATAGACTGACAAAAATGCTACTGACTGTGGCAAGGTCAAAGAAACTGGGAAATAACAGATGCAGCCTAGCAGGAGAAGCAGGACTTCTGCATGCTAAACACACTTT
Source organism: Protopterus annectens (assembly GCF_019279795.1). NCBI lineage: Eukaryota > Metazoa > Chordata > Ceratodontiformes > Protopteridae > Protopterus > Protopterus annectens. The sequence goes on along the minus strand of NC_056741.1, from coordinate 957,066,703 downwards.
CTGCAATTATGCAAAACAGTGACAGGGCACAGCTTTAGTAATTCCCTGCCAGGGTATCATTAACCATGACTCTAGCTGCCACAATGTCATGAACTATTGCTCCAAAACATGTGCAGTATTTTCCATAAATGCCCCATAGTAAAACTGTCCTGCACAAGCTGCTGGTATAGGTCGCATGTGTGCCCTGTGTGGGAGTTGTAGACACTGCTTGGGTGGCTTGCAGACAAATTGTATATTATACCCCATACATTACAGACCATCCAACAATTTATTTTTTGGAATATTTTTTTTTTATTTTGAACCCCTTACATTTGATATTTTTTCTTCCCTATCCCCAGACAGGGCCATTATTGCATTGTGGGTGTGGTTAATGGCTCTCAATAACTGAGATAAATGGAATATGTCATAAGAAGCCAACGTGTTGTCAGATACATTGTCTGCAGTAAGGACAAACTATATATACCCTCCACATGCTTCAGCCCTCCATTGAGGAACTGGTGATGTATCCCTCGCTGGTTGCTGAATGATCCATGTAGCTAGTACTCTTAAAGCCACACATACCTTAATATCCACAAGGACAGATATTCCATGCATTCCACGGGCCTCATATGAAATGAAATATTTTGACTACCTCTGGATGGTGCCTGTAACTGCACAATAGCAGTCCACACTGTCAGTGTCATGGAGGCCACGTATGTTACATGAGGACAAATGACATATTTCCATAGCTGGCAATGATGTGCATCAGAGTGGCTACTAGTAGAGAGTGCAGCCAGTTGCACATATAGATTTACTAGTGCAGTGGCCACCTTAGATATGTTTACATGGTCCATCAAGTGCAACGCCATGATTTTTCTCTGCTCATTAACCCTGGAGGTAGCTTCTCTTGGCATGCTACCCAAGGGTGTGAACCTTGGCTCTGGATGAATGCCATTGATGAAGTGACAGCCTGACCCCATGTGCAGAAATGGGGTAAGTGGTTGTGGCTGGATATATAAATATATATATAAATTGCTCCACCATGTTGTTAACCCTTATTTGCATTTGTGAGTGCCTTAATTTTAATAATGTCACACATTATGTCAATATACCTCCATTTGCATGCTACTCAGGCCACTGAATTTCTCAAGTTCACAGCATTAGTCTGAATCACCCCACCCTGCCTGTGGCCACTCTTTGCACAAAATCTCTTACCATGATGCAAAAAAATGTTTCTGAGTTGAAATTCAGCTATTAATGAATTTCATGTGGAATGCAGTGTCTGACTCTCTCTACTTCTATTGCCTACTGTTACCTATCCTGACCAGACCTCCCAACCGTTCCGAATTACTTGGTCTTTACCGAGTTTTGGGGTCCAAATGAAGGGGTGCCACGATTCCCGAGTGGCACCCCTTCATTTCCGATTTTTCTTTGCATTTTTGAAATTTTCGCGCTGTCGGAGCTGACATCATCACATGCACAATGACGTCAGCTCTGCCAGGCTACCAGCCAGTCGGAATTGAGCTCAAGGAGCTCACATCATCATTTCCGGCTGGCTGAAACGGCGGGAATTCGAGCAGTTAGAGAGCTGGGATTAATGGCGGCAAGGAACATTTCCGGCTGGCTGAGCAGTTAGAGCCAGGATTAATGGGCCGACAACGAACAGAAGAAGAGCAGTTCACCAGGAGTAATGGCAGCAAAGTTCGCCGGCCGGGACAGCAAGGAAGCTGAGGGGATTAATGGAGGAGTAATGGCGGCAAGGAAGCTGAGGGGATTAATGGCAGCAAGCTAAGCTGGTGGGCTGAAGAGCTTGGATTCAGGCAGGTAAGGAACAGGGTGTGTGTTTGGATTCAGGCAGGTAAGGAACAGGGTGTGTGTTTGGATTCAGGCAGGTAAGGAACAGGGTGTGTGTGTGTGTGTGTGTGTGTGTGTGTGTGTGTGTGTGTGTGTGTGTGTACACATAGTTTCACTAGAAAGTTTTGAAACCTCATCAAAGTGTTCTGTCACTATGTTTTGGGTTGAGGTACTTATATTAATACATATCTGTTTATAGAGCCTTAGGCAGAATAAGCCTAAACTCATAGCATCAGTCACTCATGAAGTTCACCATCCTGTCTTGGTTTTGAAATCATCAGCAATTTTCAGATGTAGGCACCTTTCATTTGTTTATTTTTTGTCTCCTGAAATTTACTTATGGTACTAGCCATTCTACTTATTTTTCCTTTAATATTAAATGGGGTTACTGTTAAACCTTAACACACTCTTTGGTTTTCAGCCTTTCTGGGCTTATATATTACTAACAGATCTACCCTGAGCATTTTTCATGAGAGTGAACAGAGATTGGCTCATGTAATCTGACAGAATATTCTGACATCCTTTTTAAAATTTCTGCAGTGTCATTTGTTATAGTTGTTATGTTATACACCAGATCCAGAATATATACATTATAAAACTGAAGTACTGTTTCTTTACTTTTAACATTTCCTCAGGTTCATCTTGCTTTAGATTTCATATTTGTGCAATGTGTGTTAGAATTATATAATTAGTATTTAATTTATACTCAAACGTTTTTACCAGTCCATAGGCTAAAGCTGGTGTTCTTACAAAATAAACATACTATATATTGTGTCTGTCTATATATAAAACTTTACTTTTATTGGTGTTATATTATAACATAGAATCCAGTACCATTGATTCTTTTAATTAATGTAGTGTTACCTGCAATTTTCTTCCCATTTATCCTATCTACAGTATTTGTTCTTTTTGTGTTATCCACACAACTTACAGTTAATGTGCAGAGCTGTGTACTGCATAATGTGATTCACAGAAAAGACCCATCTGTGACTCTAGAAAAATGGCAGTCGGTACGAGTATGCAATTTTACATTATAACTTAGTTTTTAATCAATTTCCATAACTGATTATATTGCATACCTTACACAGAAGTACAGTGTGAGGTAGGTGTGTGTGGTATTCAGGCTCAAACCTTGTACCTTTAGTACAGGGTAAAAAGAGCCTACTATCCCTAGCCACCACCATTGCTGAGGGAGTTGAGAGCTTTTTTCTCTAAAAGTTGAAAGTTATGTTCTGAGCTTTGTCCAGATTTTTTTTTTTTTTGTACTAAGAGTTGAGAGAGCTATGATGAGAAGTAAGAACATTTTTTTTGAGCTAAGAGTTTAGAGCTATGAGAAGAAGTGAGCACACAATTTGTATTCCCCTATTATTGTTTTTGTGCTAACAGTTCAGAGATATGGTGAGTGAGAAGTGAGAACTGAATTTGTATCCCCCCATTATTGTATTGAGGTTAAGAGCTATGTTGAGAAGTGAGAAATGAATTCACTAAATGATGGCTATTAAGATTCAGTCTTCCTATTTTTCAGGCAGCTGCTAATTTGGGATAGTGGTATGTTCTATGTTGTTCTGAATGTAGTGCATAGAGTCCTGGGTTCAAAACCTGCCAGTGAAATGCATGATGGTAGCACAGCATTTTATTCTAGCAACTTTACAAAATTATACAAGCAATGTTTAAAATGTGTCTATGGTTTTTGACCTTTTGTTCCCCCCCCCCAAAAAAAAAAATGAAATTGAAAATAAGTGCAAGACGCTGTGCAAGATGCCTATGGCTTACACTACTGTCATTCTATTTATAGTGTGGGTGTGGAAGCAGACTTTTATGATGGAAAAGTTCTGAATTGGGCAGTTTTGCCATTATTGGTTCATGTGTTTTGTTTCATTGCCTACAGTACAGATTACTGGTAAAATGTTCAAACAATAAATTTAAAATGCGCTCTAACATGTGTGTTGTATTATACAAGGAATATAATTTAATAAAGTCAGGAAGGTGTATAAAGAAAAGAACACATGTATGGTTCTTGTTTTGTGTGCAAGGGGCCAATGATTTGAAAACAGCCCAAAGGTAATCTTTATCCACCACTGGCCAGATGCATTTTCTTTGGATGTGGTGTGTGGGTTTCAATGCTGTTTCAATGAATGTGAGTTTCAAAGGCAAAGTTTAATGTCAAGCCTATTTTCATTGTGAGACAGTATTGCTTTGTTTACCAGATGATGTCTTTTAGTGTTTCTGCATTGTTGTGCTGTAAAATGTAAAAATAAAATTCAAATCATTGTAGAAGTAAAGCAGTATGCATACATTAGTAGTGTTTATGGTAAATGGGGCAAAATAGCCAGGTAACAGGACACTGGAATGGCTGCAGGGGGACTCTGGTGCCATGTTTTGGCTGTCTGTTCTTCAATTTGCATTCGAAAGTTGGTATCCCACAATTCCATTGGAGTGGGTGGGGTTACACAATTATGTATGCAAATTAGATGGTAATCAGCATACAGATCTGTACCTATTTTTCATGGGCCTTGTCCAGATTTTTGATGTTTCCAGGTTGAGAGGTATGATCCTGACAGTACTCCTGGGACACTTCTTGCATCTATTTAGCTTACCTTGATAACAAATCATGTATGTTGATCAATTATAGCAATGACATAATAAGATTTTCACATTTATTATTTTTGCTTAAAATGTATCTTTCAGTATTCCCAATTTCACACAAGTCTCAAATTCTGCTGTTATTTTCTTAATTAAGTTATCCAAAGCACAAGCCCAGGACAAAAATGTATGGTGCAGAGTCAGTAAAGCCTACACAAGCCACCAAAACCATGTGTGCATCGTGGAGCAATGTGCACATGGTAGCGCACTGTTTTGTGTTCAGTAAGTTGCTCTACACAGTGTGTAGAGCTGTGCAATCAAGGTAAACTCCATGTTATGCAAATTACAGCATAAGCAGATGAATTGTATGCTGATCAACCAATCCAAGATGGAGGAGCTATTCAACAACCTATAAAGCAACTGTGTAGACTCAGTGTTGGTTTTGCCTGGGAATTCCAAACCCTGTTGGAATGCAGCCACAGAAAGGAGTCTACACAGAAACAATGGTAGGGGCAACTGTTGCTTTAATTCGTGTGTATGTGCAACATACTGAAGGCTATGCTGCTGCTGCTAATAGACCATACCCAAGAAGAAGAAGAGTTTTCAGACTGCATTTAACTTATCACAATCTACATGAGGTGGAAATTGTAGAGCACTAACGGGTGGATAGAGATATGCTACAGGAACTCTGCAACCTTTGTTGACCTCAACTTAGACCAAGGGCAAACAGATGGGAACCAATACCAGTGGAGACAAAGGTATGTTCAGCACATAGACTTTTAGCTACAGGAACATTTGAGAGACCAACCGGTGACATGCTGGGGGTGTCATGGGCATCAGCATTCAGGACCCTCCATCAATTCCTGAATGCTATGCTCCAGCATGCCAGTGACCACATATATTTTTTCCATACAGCTGAGGACAAGGCCACAAATATGTCGGAGTTTTACCTCATTACACACTACCCTGAAGATTGCCATAGATTGTACAAATATAGAAATCAATGAACCACCTGGGGAACAGGGAGGATCTACATAAATAGAAAGAGTTTCCACTTCATTAACTGCCAAGTCATGTGTAACACTAAGCAAATCATCCTAAATGTGTGTGCTGGCAACCCAGGCAGTTACCATGACTCACATATCTGGGACAACTCCAAACTGTATCAGATTTTCACTAGGGGAGATATCCCACATGGTCAGTTACTGAGTAATGCAGGTTATGCACTGGAACCATGGCTGATGACGCCCATCAGAAATACACACACATACCCACTGAAGAATACCATAATGAAGCACATGCTCAAATATCACAGAGTGTGTGTTTGGGCTGCTGAAGTCACAGTTTTGGTGCTTAGATACATTGGGGAAGACCTGCAGTACAATCCATGTGCATGTACTGAAATCCTTACCTTCTGTGCCATGCTTCACAATATCATGCTGAGAAAACAGTTTCAGCAGGATCAACAAGGGTAAGAGGCACACATCCCACCACCACTGGCAAGATCACCACAGCCACACTCAGGTGAGGGGTTAAAGGGGAAACCAGCAGCTGCTGTGGATATAGAAAGACATAGGCATGCTCAATATGACCTTGCATTGGCTAAGAGGCAGCACATAGCACACTCACTCACCACCTAAGGGACTAAAACCTTTATCCTACGCACATACATATAGTAACATTGATGCCAGGTGACACTCACAACCTTTACCTACTCATGTAATGGCTGTGTACTCCTTGCATCAGATAGTGTCACCCCTGAACTAAAACTGCAACAACTGCCAGATTTACAAGGTAAGTGTTTAACCTGGTATAGAGCAAAACATGTGCAATGACACAACTGAATGGTGTAGCTTTGAATACTATTACTTGGTAATGTAAGTAAGTGAAAGGCGGTTGACTTTACACCAATGACTTCAAGATGTGACAGCACTGAATTACGTGAATACCTGTGCCCACCATCAAATGATAGACCTCAAGCATCAAAGATTCACACATTCATACCTCTCAAAAGTATTGGTGGTCACCGAATGTCCTCAGTTTGGCCTCATAAGTTTGTACTGGCAACTCATTAAGTAGAGAAGTTAGAAATCAATGCCACACATTTCAGTTTCAGATTTCATATCCCTCAGGAAAACCCAAAAATTACTGATGCAAAAACTGTTTGATTCTATCAACTGTCTAACTTTGAAAGACCAAAATATTTAAAAAGTCTCTCTATTATTTAGCCCTTGTCACACTTTTGAGGGTTTGGTCCAACTTTTTTGCTGTAAGAGTGTGGGAGGCATGTGCACATTACAAAAACCTGTAAGAAAGCAGTACAGATAGCAAAACAGCATCACAAACACAGATATTCTCAGCACTAAGTCAGATAATCACCCTGAGCATTAGGCATGAAGCTTTTGTATCCCTGAATCCAAAATATAGAAAACAAGGGATGGTACAGTTATCATCACTTGCACAGGGTGTTACAGTGGGGGAGGTAGGAAGCCTAGGCAGACACAAATTAACTAAGTGTGTGTGAGTAAGAAAGAGAAACAGACATTTGGATAAACTATCAAATGGCCACTTATACACAATGAACTTTAAGCCTCACAGCTGAACCATGTAAGATGTAACTGTTGTGTGTATGTTTGCATGTGGTACCCAGGTGAAATTGGTATGTGAGTGTCTGCAAGAACATAGAAAAGCTATGTGCTAGCTCTATGTCTTGCTCTGTCGAAAAGGTGTGAGCCATGTATGGTAGAGGTGGCAGTTCATTGTTATTGTACCTGACCCCAAGAACTGACTCTGCCAGGAGTACCACCGGCATGACTCTGCCAGGAGTACCACCTGAATGTGACTGATATCTGCTAGACAAGTTCTCCTCACAAGGATGCCCAGGACTATGACTCCATGGCCTGCTACATCTGGGTGTGGACACCTCAACCACTGATGGAGCAGTGAAAGTATTGCCACTATGGGAGCATGATTGAGCACAGCCATGTTGGCTGACATCAAATTATGTGGCTGACCTACACCCATATGGATGTGTCCCTCTCCCAGCAGATCTTCCATCACAGACACTTCCCTTTCCAATGTGTCATTCATCTGATCCACTGAATCAGCAACATGGTGGATGCATGTCAGCCTGTGCCACGTCTACAACCCTAAGCATTTCTTCGAAAGATGTATTGGAACATGCCTGCACCTTTATGCAGCCCTAAACATACATTGGGTGGCATGGAAAGATACACTTGGATCAGGTGGAGGATGGTAGGCCTTGTCCAAGCTGCCCTAACAACCCTTCTGCATGGCACCTCACCCACACTTTGGCTATGGCCAGATTCAACAGGCACTGAAGACACAGTAACCGCATTACCCTGATTGAGTGTCTCACCCTCCACCTGTCTAATATGTTCCGTTGCTTATTTTAAAGCTGTCTCGCTATGTTAAACCCATTTAATATAGCGAGACAGGTTTAAAAAAAAGGCAATGGAGAAAGCAAGATCTCCGTTGCTTTTTACACACTGTGTCGCTATGTTAAAGGAGTTTAACATAGCGAGACAGCTTTAAAAAAAGCAACGGAGATCTCCGTTGCTTTTTTTAAACCTGTGTCGCTATGTTAAACTCTTTTAACATAGCAAGACAGTGTTTTAAAAAAAGACTTATACTAATGGAAAAAGTCCGGGCGACCGGACCTTTTTCCATTAGTATAAGTCGATTTACAACGTGCACGCTGGCCAATCAGCGTGCACGTTTTGGAATATTAATGGGGGGGTCATGGTATAATGCCATTTAATATTCTCATACATTTTAAGGACAATGATGCAACCACAGAGAGTTAAGACACAGCTGCATTTCTGCAATAAATGGTTGTGTAATCACTCACTGCACTACATCTGAAATGAATACATGTACAAACAACTCAGAAGTGTACAACTGTCATATGTTTTGTTAATACTGTGGATGATGTTACAGCTGTTTGCGTGCGTAAAGATTTTCATTCTCTGCTGCAAAGTTGTTTCTGTAGCAAAGAGGGATACAATACCCTTCCTGTGTTTTGAAGGTTCAAATCCAGACCTGTGTTAAAATATTCCATGTGTACCAACATAAGTTTTGTAGTGTTATTAATTTAATAGAGTTCTTTTCTTCCCCTCTTCTAATATTTTTTATTCCAGTATTTGCATGGTGTGCAGCTTAGTGTAAACAGGGGGAATGGAAAAACACAATAAATGTCATGTAAAATACTTCTTTGATCACCAGTACATCAATTACACCTGTGAATCACGTGTATGTGTGTGTGTGTGTGTGTGTGTGTGTGTGTGTGTGTGTGTGTGTGTGTGTGTGTGTGTGTGTGTGTGTGTGTGTGTGTGTGTGTGTGTGTGTGTGTGTGTGTGTAGCACATCCACTAAAACACATTGATCCACATAATATATACTATTAGTAGAACAGGGTTTAAGTCCCACCTTTGTCTGTAAAGGATTAAACTTAATAAACATTGATTACAAGGCTAAAACAAGTTTAGCTTTGCTTGTCTTGTTTGCATTATGCTTACCATCATGCAAGCTTGGACTAGTGGCTCACACAGGAAGCAGACGGAACATCTGCAGACAGGATGCAGACATTCTAAAGCTCAAAAAGAATACATTTTTGCATTTTTTGCTTTCCATAGTGGAACACCGCTTAGTGGCATTGTGCTGTGGTTAGCAACCTTCCCCAACACCTGCAGGTCTAGAATACCCGCAAAGAGGAAGCAGACAGTCAACAATTTGAAAACAGATACATTCTATTAATTCTGTCAGAACCATGCAAACACAGCAATCTGCATTGTATAGCAGTTAAGATACAGAAGTTAGAATGAATAGGAAATCACACAACCATTATTTAACTATTCTTGTGGCAGCTGGTGTAAGTGTAGGGCTGTAATGCTGATGGTCCTGGCTTCTAATACAGGAAGCTCAACATGTTTTTATTGTTGTTACAGTTCAGTTTATAGTAATGAACATTAAAATATCTAAGTGCTATTTCAATATTCCTGCCGCAACAGGAGTAAGTATAGGGCTGCCATACACATGGTCCTGGGTTCTAATACAGCAGGCACCAGTCATTTTTACTGTTGTTCCATTTCACTTTAAATTAAACGTCAGTTATAACACTTTAAACATAATTATAAATAATAATTATGCATAGCAGTGGAGCTCATATGAATTATATGTATGAGGGATAAGACACACTGTGTTTTGAAGGTTCAGCTATATGACTGAGGGTATACTGACTGATATGTTTCTGTAATCATAATTGTGCTCTCTGGCCTTGGATGGCACTCAGACTTCTATAAGACTCATACACACATAAATGCATTAACTGGGACATTGTGAGGTGACACACACATATGATTAACCTCTCATTCTAGCATGTATATTTATATGTAAATAATGAGTAGGTCTGAGATGCACTTCTTCTGTAGCAAGGATGAAAAATCACCATTGTGAAAGAACATGTTTTCTCCCTTATGCATAGGTTTAAATCCCACATTGTAAAAAAAAAAGAAGTTATGTCTTACCATAACGTTCCATCTGTGTTGTTCATCTTCTTTCATTCATCACTGATGGGTTAGATTCCGAGCCTCCAGAACTGAATCGGCCTATTACCAAGCTCGTGCAAGCCAAAAAAACTCTCGAGCTAAGTCTCTACCCAGAATGCCCTTCTTCCTGTTACCTCAGATCAAGTTTGCTAAGAAAAGAAGTAAAGCTGAGGCCACTTCTATGCAAGTGCCCTAGTGCACCACTTAGACCCAAAGCATCCCCCAGGAGCCTTTGGAGGGGAAGGGGGGTAGGAAGTGATGAACGAAAGAAGATGAACAACACAGATGGAACATTATGGTAAGACATAACTTCTTTATCTGATGTTGTTAATCTTCTTTCCATTCATCACTGATGGGACAGAATCCCAAGCTACCTTGAGGTCCATAGGCGGCCTTTATGGAAGAACATTCCTGAGTAGCATTGAGCCGAAGGCAGCTCTCCTCCTGGAGACCAGGTCCAATTTGTAATGATTGATAAAGGTATGAGGCTTAGCCCAAGTAGCTGCTGCACAGATGTCGTCCATTGATGCCCTGGAATGGAATGCTATAGAAGCTGCCATAGAGCTAGTGGAGTGGGCTTTAACTTTTGGCATGGATTCATTATGGAGGGAATAAATGGCACGTATGCAGTCCCTTAGCCATTTTGATAATGTAACCTTGGAAACAGCCTCTCCCATTTTGGGTCCCGAAAAGGAGATGAAAAGCTGTTCAGATTTATGGATAGGTTTGGTCCTGTCTAAGTAAAACCATAATTGTCTATGAACGTGTAAGGTGTGTAGGCAATACTCTCCTCTATTGGCAAAATTCAGAATGAACACTGGTAGATCACTGGACTGGTTAACTGGACTGGTTAATAGAGAATTCAGAAACAACTTTGGGAAGAAAGGATGGGTTCATTTAAAGTGACACTCTGTCTTTATGAAAGACCAGGTAGGGCCTCTTGATACACAATGCCTGCAGCTCCAAGACTCTTCTGTCAGAGGTAATGGCTACCAGGAACAAAGATTTCCAAGACAAGAACTTTAGGTCACACTTAGCCGGAGAGTCAAAGACTGGAGGACTAAAGTAAGGTTCCATGGTACTACGGGTTATCTGAGAGGAGGCATGAGGTGAAAGGTTCCTTTGAGGAAAGCCTTGCAAAGGCATAAAGAAATAAGAGGGGTGCCATCTATACCATTCTGGAAGTTAGAAAGAAAGGGGAACCAAACTTGTCGAGGCCAGAATGGGGCAATGAGGATCACCTTGCATTTCAACCGAAGAGCTTTCTTCAGGAATTGTGGAATCAGAGGGATGGGAGGATAGGTGTAGAGAAGTCCCCTGGGCCAGTCATGGATCAGATCATCTCTCGGGGGCTCCCCCTGTGGGGGAAGTAGGGCAAAATAGCTGCTGCACTTGGTGTTTGATGGGGAGGCAAAAAAGATAGCAGCAAGGCTGGCCCCAGTGGCTGAAAATTACAGATTCCACCTTGGGGTTGAGGGACCCCTCGTGGGGCATGATGATGCATCTGCTCAGTTTGTCTGCAATCACATTGGAGCTCCCCGGGATATGTATTGCTATCAGAAAGCAGTTGGAAGCTATCACCCACTGCCAGATTGTCATGGCTTCTCAACAAAGGGGGGTAGGACTTGGTTCCACCTTGCTTGTTGATGTACCAGACCACTGACATATTGTCTGATTGGACTGCAATTGTCTCAGAGGGGAGATCTGCATGGAATGCCTGCAATGCTAACAGCAAAGCCCTCAGTTCTACGACATTGATATGCAGGTGGGCCTCCAAGGTGGACCATGTGCCTTGGGCAGTCATTCCCTGAAAATGCCCCCCCGATCAGGGAAGCATCTGTGGTCACAGTGGCTGCGGGCTGGGGGGGTTAAAAAGGTCGGCTCCAAAGAACTTCGTCTGGCCTCATCCACCAAAGCAGGTTCTGTTTGCAACAGTTGGTTATTCTAATCTTGTAATCCAGGGATGACAGTTTGGGAGCCATTGACACAGAAGGCGCCATTGCAGAATTCAAATATGTAGTTTTGCTCGAGGCACTATTGGAATTTGATGCAGCCATAGAACCCACAGCTTGAAGACTTTGTCTTGCAGGGACTGATGTTTGAGAGAAAATCACTTGGATTTGAAGCCTCAATCGGTGGAGTCTGTGAAGAGAGAGTGATGCCAGACAGGACTGAGTATTGGACATTGCTCCTATGAACTCTATTTGTTGTGTAGGGCTAAGATTTGATTTCTTCCAATGTATCTTTATTCCCAACAATTTTGCCAGAGAGAGAGTATGTTGTAGGGCAGTTACCAGAAGATGCTTGGTGGGGACAGAGAGGAGCCAGTAGTCTCGATATGGAAACACACAGAATCCTTTTAGTCTCAAGTGAGCTGTTACCACAGCCATGCATTTCATGAACACTCTGGGGGCTGCAGAGAGACTGAATGGCATGGCATGAAATTGGTAATGACTGGCTCCTAGCCAGAAGTGAAGCAGACTCCTAGAGCATTTGTCTATCTTGATGTGGTAATACATGTCTCGGAGATCTATAGAGCAAATCCAATTGCCTTCTCTTAAAAAGGGAATGGTGGACTGAACCATGACCATCCGGAATTTGGTTTGGGTGACAGACTTGTTTAAGCTGCTGAGATCCAAAATTGGTCTCCAGTCCCCTGTCTTTTTTGGCACCAAAAAGAATCTCGAGTAAAATTCGGATCTGCTCTGGTCTGGTGGGACTGGTTGGATGACTCTTTTTTGAGACAGCTTTATAATCTCTGAAGCTGCTGCTTCCCTTTGACAGGGTGGAATGTCGGGAAGTTTTCTTTGAAATTTTGGTTGATGAGAAAGGGGAATGGTGTAACCTCTGGTGATAATATTCTACACCCAATGATCGGTGGTGATAGAGTGCCAGGCAGCTTGGTGCAGAGAGAAATGATCGCCGACTGCTTCCAGAGGTAAGCAATCGGGCTGCCCCTCAGGAGTGCTGATAAGGCTGTCCAGAGAAAGTGTCCCTGGACCCTTGGTTGTGAGGACCCCCTCTCCCTCTATAGGGGTGTCTTCCAAAACTGTTACTCCTTCTGCCTCTGGGAGTATCATCACCACGTGTGGCAAGGAAAGGACCCTGAGATTTTTTATGCCACATTTTCCCATTTCTCTGATTCCTAGAGAAGGTACGTTGAGGGTTGGAAAACCATAGGCCTACAGCAGGTTTTTCCATCTTGCTTACACCTGGCTAGCTTGTCCTTCACTTTGGAGCAGAAGAGGGATGAAGCTTTAATGGGAGCATTCAGAAAGGAATTCTTGAAGGGATCTGTGAGGTCACAGATCCACATTCAGGCATGACGTCTCATAACAATGCCCAAACCCACTGCTCTAGCCACCCCTTCAGTTGCATGTGAGAGCAACCTCATGGATGAGTTGGATATTGATTCCAGGGTTGCTAGCTGTGAGGCTACCTTTCTGTGACCTCATCAGATAATTGCCCTGCAAGTGTCCCACAGAGTTTGGAGATCAAGTCCCTCTGGAGCCTTGTAAAATGCGCTAAATAATTCAGGGACCGTATAGCAAAGGTCCCTGATGCAAAAACATGCTTCCCAAGTCTGCCCACTGCCCGAGACTCCCTGTTGGGTGGGTGGACAGGGGGACTTTCCTCAGCCAAGTCCTTTTTTGTGGTCACCGCCACCACCATAGCATCAATTGGTAACCCTTTAGACCAGTGCAGATTGTCAACAGGAGGGGACAGAATTTTGTCTGGTCTCTGTGGATCACCTCAGTGGAATCAGGTTTCTTCCACACATGCAGCACAATGATCTGGACAAGTTCATCAGCAGGTGGGGGTCTCCCAAGAGGTAGACAGCCAGGCATGAAAAGCCTGCAGGAACATGGACTCCTCAGATGAAGGGTTGGAGGGCATCCAGTCACCTCTCTGTTTTAACATTTCCAGGATGTCTCTGAAGGAGACATCATCAGGAGGTGATCATGGGGACCCTTCATCATCATCATAATCCATATCTTCTGTTAAGGACTCCTTCAGCGAGTCCACGTGCTTCCTCTTGCATGTCTTCTTCTGAGGAGACTCCTCAGTGGGGGTCTCTGAGGAGGACTTGGAAGAGAGGGTATCCTGCACAGGGGTGTCCTGCGGGTTCTCTGCCCGGTGTCCCGGGGGTGGTCTGTGACAGCTGCAGCTCAGGGGGATAAAACTGGGGTTCTGTCATCATAGGAGTGCTACCAGCAGCAAGAGCCCTCTCCATCATGTGGAAGGCAGGCCCGCCCAAAGAGGGATGGGAGCCTGGAACCAAGAAAGACAACCTCAGAACCAGGGTCACACCCTGCTCTGACAGAACTGCCCCCACGGGTGGAGCCTCAAGCAAGATTAGTGCAGAAGCAGCCATCGGTGCTGAGAAGGGAACCGAGGAGAAAGTCTGCACCATACCCTGGGCCTATGCACCCATCCCCCAATTCCCAGATTAAGGAAGGACCAGTTCGGTGGGAACCAAAGACCAAAGAGGCAAACTTGGAGCCAGAGTGAGGTGCACCGTAGGTGCCGAAGTTGTGGGTTCCTAAAAGGATGCCGGAGCAGAAGGCTTTGGAACCGAGATGGTCAAAGGAGGAGTGTAAGATGGAGTCCGTGGATAAGGCAACCCATGTCCAGCAGGTGGATGGGTTTTAGAGAGTGATACAATTTCCCTGGCTACCAACATCTGGTCCACAAGACACACCATGTCATGTTCCGAAAGGCTCCCGGTGGATGAAGTGGATACTCCAGATGGGGAGTCAGGACATTCGAGAAATGGGCTATATGCTTGGCCCAGAAATGGGTCTATTGTGGGAGAGTATCGGGTCCATGGTGCAAGGTCTGCCAGCACCGAAGTCTCTAGTTTTGAGACCGGAAGCAAAGAGGTCAGATTTAGTGTGGTCAGTACAACGCTCGGTGCCAAAGTGGCACTCAGAGCTGAAACGGTTGGTTCCAAAATGGAAACAGAAGTCAAAGTCAAAGGTGTGCCCTGAGCGGAAGTAGCTACAGGTGCCAAAGTTGAAATAGGCGTATTAAGATCTGTGATTAGTGCCGGAGGCAGGGTCATTGCCAATACAGGAGTCGGTATCAAAGATTTTGAAACAGTTTGATCCAAGGAAAGTGGAGCTGAAGAGGCAGATTTATGCTCCGATGATAACTTGGGGACCTTAGATTTCCCAGGTTTGCTTTGATCATCCGATGGTGAAGAAGGAACAGAATGTGATCTCTTTTTGTCCTTAGAAGTAGGGGTTGAGACCTCCATCGCAGAAATGGCCTCTGAGAAGGGAGACTTGAGTAACCCCTTCAGAATAAGTTTATTTTTGTGCATTGGCTGAAACAAACAGTATACACAGTCATCATGCAAGTCACTGTTAGGTAACTTGCCCTTACAAGAAGTATAGTGCTTAAAGACAGAGCTACCCTTCCTAGCCGACATTTTAGTAGAAAGAACACCGCAACTAACTGTATAATCCAACAATAATGAAGTCACCCAGTTCAAAAATCACAAGAAAAATACCAATATAACAACACACTGTATATGAGAAGAAAGGGAAACACCTGAATAGAGATAAAGCTAACAGGTTAGGCAAGAGAAAGCAATAACAGCTATGGTGTTGAAGGAATACTACAAGGGTAAGGAAAAAGGCAGTACCAACAATGGTACTTAAGTTTGCCAACGGTAACAATGGGTAGAGTTGAGAAAATATGGTTAGATTGAAGAAACAACACTAGAAATACTAAAGGATTAGTAAAATATGAAGCTATCGAAAAACCTTTACACAAATATCAAAAAAAGATTTTACTTAGCTGAGAGCTCGGCTGAAACGCGGCTTTATGGCTATGCAGCAAACGAGATCTGAGGTAACAGGGAGAAGGGCATTCTGGGTAGAGACTTAGCTCAAGAGTTTTTTTTGGCTGGTGCGAGCTTGGTAATAGGCCGACTCGGTTCCGTGCCCTCATCAGTGATGAATGGAAAGAAGATTAACAACATCAGATTTAATTTTATCAGTGTGTAAAGCCAGACAAAAATGTGTCAGGTCATAACTTATACATGTCTGCAAAATTAAATCACTTAACAGTTACAGCAGCAACCAACCATCAAACTAATGCCAACTATCATATTAACTCTCTGTTTGGCACTGTTGTTCTCTACATAACATCACGCAAACATAGTCGGCATCATTGTTTGAGTTTGTGCACTACCAGTAAACGATACGATAGTACGCATTGGTGGGAAATCATTATTTGCTATTGCAGTGTTTTGTGGTTAGACATGTCTGGTTTTACAAGGGAAGGTGTTCAATTTAGGGCACAGAGATGGGGAGTTGAGGACTCCAGAATTTTTACTGGATTCCTCATAAACTGCCACAGTGAAAGGCTTTTGCAGGAGACTATACCAGCTCCCAGTACAGGTCTGAGCCTTGGAATAGTCTGCCAAGGCTGTATCCAGTGCGACTGGCATTCCACACACTGGAGAACAGTGTAGGAACCATTTTAATGACCTAAAAAGGTGCAAGAGGGATACACTCAACCAGTGTCTGGATGAGTTCAGAACTATCAACATCTATCAGTTATGTCAATAATAACAAAGAGACTTTGTAATAGATAGAAAGCTAAATATAGGCAAGACTGGTATGCATAATGCTCTTCTGTTCTCTTCTTTTCTTTTCAAAACTAATTCAGAAATCAATGTGAATAGGCTGGCCCATGCTGAGCATCTAGAGAGACTGAGGGAAGTAAGTGGTATGTATGCAGCAAAAGAGAAGTATTATTGTAGTTTTTAAAATTAAAAAGAAATCTATACAGTAGTAGCAAAGTAAGCATGCATATACTAACTGTAAAAGCAAGTAGGCATGCATCAGTTTGTAGCACAAACCAACTTTAGGAATCAATTGTAATACTGTAGTCAGACACTGTGAGTTCAAATGCCATACCAAGTACAAAATAGGGAAAGCCTTTAAAGTCTACACAAGTGGCATAAATGCCCTGCTATTAACTCTATTCTGCATAATTGGACCAAGCATATGTGCAATATCTGCACATTGCAAAGATTACATTGAGCAATCTGTAATTATAGTTTGTAGTCATTAGAAAGTATACTTAAATGTAAAACTTCAGATAAAATAGTTGCATTATTGGGATAATGCATTGTATGTCACATATGATGGCACTAATTTTATATCTTTTATTTCCTCTCACCCCAACCTTTATCTGTATTTTTTTCTGTTATTTGTCATCAAGATGTTTCCATGTCATCCATCTGTAAAAAATCATTAAATCTTTACAGCATAGGGAGGTAGGCCAACCTCAGTGGCTCAGCCTGCCTCCACTTCACTAGCTCCTGCACCGACACCTAGCACACCTGGAACCCAACCTGGCAGTACTGTCTCTGCTGCCCCTGCACTAACTGCACCCTCAGGTAGCACTACTCTAGGAGCTAGTGCTGTGGTACCCTCTGGGAGTACTGTGGAGGTGGGGACTTTATCACCTGCCAGCAGATGCTAGGATTGGTATGTACGGTCATGCACAGCATCATTGGTGCATGCCTATGCCAGATGGAGAGGCTGCTCTCCCTGTGGTGCATAACAGAAGGAGATGTCAAGCACTCCAACATCCAGTGGAGTAAGTGGACTGTGATGACAGGCCTGTGGTGAGGACTAGATTCTCACTGTCCCCATGTTTGATGTATATGGGCTTGTGTTGTCTTCCTAACACTAATCGTTGTTTACCCTAACCTTCTGTGTCCCTCACAGTCCCTGTGTTATGTCTTGTTTTTCCTGTTTGTTTGAATTTGCTTCCTCACCTACTTAACTTATCTGACCCAGAAATACCAATGTCCCTTACCCAACATTCCTGACTTACTGAAGTAAAAAATTTTTTTGCATACATAGGGCTCCATTTCACACATGAGTCTTCTTGACACACTTGATATAGCCCATTGGCTATACAACATCATTACTCTGTTGTCAACCCTCTCTGTACAGGTGGCAATCCAAATTCAGCTAATATTCTGTACATATTTTCATTTTACACTGTTGAAGAAATGGATAGCTATAGCTTTTTCCTATCTCCCTCCTGAACATTCCTATATCGCTTTCCCTTTGTTCTTACCCCTGTATGCCCCCCATTAGACCACTTTCCTATCTACCTCATTTTAACACATTTAATCTGGTCAACAAATAGAATCACACTCAGCACACATAAGTAACAAGAAAAGTAATGGAGCCTTCACTTTTTGGCCTGTCTGTTTCAGTGGAGTTTTGTATCGCTCACCAATGCCAAGCAATGGTGAATGGCTCTTCAGTGGTGCAGTTATCTCCATGCAATGCCATTTAAACACACGCTGCTAAGGTAACACACATTAATACAGAGTGAATGTTGTATAATTAATTGTTTCATTGCATTATCACTAATCATTTAAAACTATTACATACACTTGGATTTGAATCCTATATCATCTGGGCTCCAAAAGAAATGTGTCTATGCATTTACACCTGCTGCCACAGAGTCAGCTAAACAGCTGGTTTATTTCGTACACTCAATGCTGAGAACTCTCATATTGTTATAAATGAGGCTCACATTTCTTGATGCTTAACTATGTGCAGATGGGGAAAGCAGTAAAAATGTTCATCTTGTATGCGCACACACTTTGTCATTGACCGTGCAAACCAGCTGCATGGCATTGTAAAGTGGACAATAGCATATATTACTTTTGTTTACTGTCAGTTTAGTCTTCATCCCATGAAAGTACATTTAAAAACAAAAACAAAAGGAAGTCACTATCTAAGAAAATAACACATATTTACAATGCAGCCATTTGTTACCTTGCTCGTGCACTGCAACCCTGGTCTCTCAGTACATGTTCACAATATATCAACTACACTACAGAAATAAATAAATTATGTCTCGTATACCATGCACATCTTTATAATGACAACACGCATTCATATTTTCCAACACTTGTAGCAATATATACACACCTGCTTGCATACAGTTTGCAAAGCTGTCTGTTAAAGTATACCTGCACATTGGAAACACAACACCAAATACTACGCATTGCACATTCATCAATCGAGTAACATACAGAACTTTAATATCTTGACAGTTGGACATGGTGAACTATCCATTTCATACAGACCTCTCAAAATCTTCTCTCCAACATCCACTGCTAATGTCATCCACTATAAATTGTCCTGCAGCCTTGCAAAAGTCAGACCTGCCCAGTGACCCTTGTGTAAAGTACTCAGTTCTTTAGTCCATGTACTTAGGTAGGGGTTCTAATCTCACTGCAGTCAGCTGGTGTGTATGAGTGTGTGTCTCTCTAAGCAGCAAAGCATAATCAAGTATCCTGCAGTTACCACTTTAAACCCATGGAGCACTAATATTTTGACAGTTGCACGTGCCTACACATCCATTTTGTGCAGGCCTCCTATCATCTTCTCTCTAACATCCACTATAAATTGACCTGCAGCCTTGCAAATGTCAGCTCATGCCATGATGC
This sequence comes from Protopterus annectens, assembly GCF_019279795.1. Taxonomy (NCBI): domain Eukaryota; kingdom Metazoa; phylum Chordata; order Ceratodontiformes; family Protopteridae; genus Protopterus; species Protopterus annectens. Next base: position 957,047,222 of record NC_056741.1, on the reverse strand, counting down.
TTGCGTAAAGTACTGAGTTCTCTAGTCCATGTACCTTAGATAGTTAGAGGTTCTGTTCTCACTGCCATCAATTGGTGTATGTGTTGATGCACTTGGTTGACATTAGAGAGAGCATTTCCCACCAGCATGTTGGACACTGTTATTATCATCTTCCTGTCAACAGACTCTGCTAATGTTATCACTGTTAAAGTGTTGTCTGACACTCGCCAAGTCAGACTTGTACCCTGGCACTTGTGTTAAATACAGAGGTCTCTAGTCAGTGTAGAGAGATAGGTAGATGGTCTGTTATCACTGCAGTCAACTGGTGTGTGTGTATGTGTGTGTGTGTGTGTGTGTGTGTGTGTGTGTGTGTGTGTGTGTGTGTGTGTGTGTGTGTGTGTGTGTGTGTGTGTGTGTGTGTGTGTGTGTAAAGCATTTTTCACCAGCATGTTGGACCATGCTGTTACCATCTTCCTGTCAACAGACTATACTGATATCATCAGCTATAGCTGTCTCTCAAGCTTGTTCTGTTAATTTCACAAGCTAGGTTAAGATCCCTAGAGTGAGTGATTCTTCTGCCATTATATTAGTGGATGTGAAGCATTTCTATCAGGGTAGAGTCAGAGACTGGCCTGTAGGTCAGGCACAAGTCACCTCATCCCATATATACACAGTACAGTGAGAGGGCCTCCAGTCTATCCACATAGATCATGACATGGTTTATATGGCCTATATTTTCTTGTGGAGAAACCCCTGTGGTCTCTCCATCTGCTGCAAGTAAATGCAAAAGGAAGCATTGTACTCTATTGGTGTTCTGATAAGGTTTGAATACAGTGGGGTTATAACATCCTCACACCTGGATATGATGGCCTGACTTATGAGGTGCACAACGTAGAAGGCTTTCCTTACAACTGTGGAAACTTGATGGTCAAAGTTCAGATTGCTATCTACCTGTTTTACCAGGTCTTGCACCACTGGGTTTGACCTTGGGGGGGGTGTTGTTAATGTTATAATTAGCAGGGTGTTTCACTTTGCAGAAGGCAAAAATAATGACACATTTTGTGTTTCTTTGTAGACTGTGTTACGTTCGCACCAATCATTTGTCTGTGTTAGCCTCTCATGTAATATGTAAATATCACTGGTGGACTCACCAATATGCAGTCATCAGCAAATTTGTAAATCAAAGGCTATATACTTTAGCCTGGAGTTCCAAGAAATAGATTCCAAAGAGTAAAAGACCCAGCACAGATCCTTATGGTATGCCACTGGAGACAGCGCTATTGGTAGAGGTTGATTCACCAACTTTCACAGTATGTGTTTTGTCAGTGAGTCAATTGGCTAACCATCTACCATTGTTAGGGTTAATCCACAGCTGAGAGAGATTTTCAATGATACCAAAGTGGAGGACTGTGTCAAAATCCTTGACCAGATGAACACAGACAGCATGCACTGTCTAACCTTCATCCAGCCCTTTGTTGACATTGTCAAATAAGTCTACTATGCTTATTAAGCATGAGCTAGTCTTATCAACGCCAAATTGGCATGGGTCTAGAGTTTGAAGGTAACCTATGCTCTTGTTGATAAGGTTTATGATGATTCTTTCCATGGCCTTGAAGATGACACTGGTTAGACTTATAGGCACATATTTCCCAGAGTTGATTGATGGCCCACCTTTGTGCAAGGAGATTACTGCTGCTGTTTTCCACTCCTCTGGAACCAAGCTAGTTCTCAGGCTATGGTGACAGAGGATGGTAATTTGGTCTGCTAGGTCCTGTTATAGATTGCTTAGTAAGTGATGCACACAGTACATGCATAGTTGTTTGATAACACTGATGGCATGGGTTACATTTGTGACATTGTGCACTGGGCCATATATATGCCATGCAGCCATGTGAACTAGCCTACATTGTTCATAATGTCACATACAGGTATAGCATTGTCCCTTCTAACATCTCCAGCATATCAGGACGGTGATCTTGAGTACCCTCATAATTTGCTGACATCTCATAATTGTTGTACAAGTGTGTTAGTGCAGAAACATCTATGCTCACTTACAATCACAGATGTTATGTCACAGACATGGGATTACTTGTGGTATTATTCCTGTATTGTCCATGATTGTGCATGCTTCAGTTAACTGTTGTCCATGAGCCTGTCTCTATGTGTCCTACTTGGTGGAGACCTCTGCTGACATTACAGTCATATTCAGACAAATCATTTTGTTCATCTTTACAATATGCAGCTAACCCCTATTGTAGATAGCATCCCTGATAAATGTCCTCTCCATTGTACTTCAGATGTTCATATGACAAAGACATCTTCTCCATTGTTGTCACCTTATGTGACAGTCTCATAATATACACTTACACTGTGCAATCCATACTGTACTATGTTGATATGTTATTAGTGTTCCAGGTGCAACTGTCTTCCATTTACATGCCTTCCTCTTCTGTACATTACGATGTTTCACCTGTTGTCTTTCCCTGTGTTCATTCCTCCAAATCACATGTGTGTCCCTATTTAGTGCACCCATTTCCCCTGACTATTTATCTTAAATCGCAATCCATGTACCATTATGGATAACTTACACAACGTTTGTACAGGATGCCTGAAATGGGATTCCACAATACTCTGCACTGCATACATTGTCCTATAATGTGTTTGGACAGTGTACATTGCCATATTATCAACCCTGGTAATCACTGTAGCATTCTACACAAATCCTGCAGACCTAGCTTGCCCATAGGTAAACAGGCCTACATGTCTGCTACTATCTGTGTTGCTTTACATGGTTTCCTGGCCAGCACTGTTGCTACCCATGAGACCATGCTTGTTTATGTTTAATCGTGGTGTGCAGCATGAATATGTAATTAGCACTGCTGCTCACTGTGCAAACCCGTAATCTCAATCTAGGCTTCACATAAAGCCTACACAGAGTTTATTGAATCTCCAGGTGTGTTTAAACAACAAACACTTGTGCTATTAAAAGTAAAGTTTTCATTTCACTTTACAATAAAAATCCCTGGAATTTCAGATCATCAGATTTGCAGGGATAAAACTTTCAATCATTAGATTACATTTAAATATGCATCTCAATTAATTAATTAAATGCATTTTTTATCATTCTTAAAGGGAAAGAAGTTAAATAAAACAAGTCCGGTTTACATCCATCTGCAACCTCTTTTTTACACATGAGGTCGGAGTGTCACTAACAGTGGCAATCATCTTCAGCCAAGGTTTACAAAGCCGGGTGGCTAGACCTGTTGTGGTACACGTCTCACACTGTCAGAGACATGGGATTACTGGTGGCATTATTCTGACAGTATCACATATATGGCCAATTTAAAGTGTCCAAACTATCTATTGGGTGTCTTTGTAATTTGGGAGTAACCTGGGATACCTGGAGGAAACCCACATAAACACAGGGAGGACATACAGACATACAGACTCTGCACAGAAGTCAGCCTCGATAAAAATCAAACCAGGGAACCTTTTGCAGTGATGTGACAAGGCTATCTGCTGTGCTACTGTGATGTCATTTTCACATTTCAGCCAAACAGTTTATAAAATGTATAGTATAACATTAAATAACTTTCACTTATTCAACAGCCAACATCTTATATCTTAAATGCACTGGTTGTTGTAAAAGAACAAAGAACATTAAATTATTCACATTATTTTGTCTTTAGTTTTATATATATATATATATATATATATATATATATATATATATATATATATATATATATATCTTTACATATACATACAGTGGATATAAAAAGTGTACACACTCCTGTTAAAATGCCAGGTTTTTGTGATAAAAAATGAGACCACAATAAATTATTTCAAAGCTTTTCCCACCTTTAATGTGACCTATAACCTGTACAATTCAATTGAAAAACAAACAAATCTGTTAGGGGAAAAATATAAAAAATAAAAAGCATACAATACTCTGGTTGCATAAGTTTGCACACCCTTAAACTAATACTTTGTTGAAGCTCCTTTTGATTTAATTACAACGTTCAGTCTCCTTGGGTAGGAGTCTATCAGCATGGCACATCTTGACTTGGCAATATTTGCCTACTCTTCCTTGCAAAAGCACTCCAAATCTGTCAGATTGTGAGGGCATGTCTTGTGCACAGCCCTCTTCAGGTCATCCCACATATTTTCTATTGGATTTAAGTCTAGGCTCTGGCCGAGACATTCCAAAACTTTAATTTTCTTGTAGTGAAGCAATTCTTTTGTTGATTTGGATGTATGCTTGGGGTCACTGTTGTGGTGAAAAGTGAAATTCCTCTTCATCTTCATCTTTCTACCAGACACCTGAAGGTTTTGGGCCAAAAGTGACTGGTATTTGGAACTTTTTATAATTCCTTCCACCTTGACTAAAGCCCCAGTTCCAGGTGAAGAAAAGCAACCCCATAGCATGATACTGCCACCACCATATTTCACCATGGGGATGGTATTCTTTTGGTGATGCAAAGTGTTGTTTTTGCACCAAACATGCCTTTTGGAATTGTGGCCAAAAAGTTCAACTTTGGTCTCATCAGACCATAACACATTTTCTCACATGCTTTTGGGAGACTTGATGTATTCCTTTGCACATTTTTGCCAGGCCTGGATATTTTTCTTTGTAAGAAAAGGCTTCAGTCTTGCAACCCTACCCCATAGTCCAGACCTATGGAGAACATGGGAGATTGTTGTCACATGTAGTACACAACCAGTACTTGCCAGAAATTCCTGCAGCTCCTTCAGTGTTGCTGTAATTCTCTTGGCAGCCTCCCTGACCAGATTTCATCTTGTCTTTTCATCAGTTTTGGAGGGACATCCAGTCCTTTGCAACATCACTGTTGTCCCATATTTTCACCACTTTTTGATGACTGTCTTCACTGTGTTCCATGGTATATCCAATGCTGCGGAAATTGTTTTTGTACCCTTCTTCTGACTGATAAATTTCAAAAAGGAGATCCCTTTGATGCTTTCTAAGCTCTCTGTGAACCATGGCTTTTGCTGTAAATGTCAGGAAATCCTAATGGGATAGCTGAACTATATTTGGGGTTAATCAGAGACTCTTTAATTGATGGCAGGTGTGTGCTCAAAAAGACTGAATGTTGTAATTAAATAAAAATGTGCTTCAACAAAGTATTAGTTTAAGGGTGTGCACACTTATGTAACCAGCGTATTGCATATTTTTAATTTTTTATATGTTTTCCTCTTACAGATTTGTTTGTTTTTCAATTGAATTGTACAGGTTATAGGTCACATTAAAGGTGGGAAAAGTTTTGAAATGATTTATTGTGGTCTCATTTTTTAATATCACAAAACCCTGGCATTTTAACAGGGTGTGTACACTTTTTATATCTACTGTATACATATATATATATATATATATATATATATATATATATATATATGTGTGTGTGTGTGTGTGTGTGTGTGTGTGTGTGTGTGTGTATGTTGTGTAGACTTCAAGGAATATCTTAAGGATGTTCTATTATTCTGCTTTAAGATTTTTGTTTTTTTTTCTCTTTCATATGCTTCTTTGCACTCACAAATAAATGCATATGTTACACCTTTAGGTGTACAATTCAACTGCTGACTGTTCTACTTGGTGCAACATACTATTAAATTCCAATACTTCTGTTTCTAGCATCATGTGATATAAAAAACGATGCCCACAACGTTTATTCCTCTTTTCACCAGGTTGTGCGATATATTCAACATAGTGACTATGGACTAATTTATCAATAAACTTGGATGCAAATTCAATAAAGCTTGCACAGTCCACTAAAACCATGTGCATGTCACGCAGTGATGTGCACACAATAGCACACTGTTTTGTATTTAGTAAATGGCTTTACATACCATGTAGAGCCAGGCAAACATGGTAAACATCTCTGCATATCAATTACAGCGTAAGCAGCTGAATCGTATGCAAATCAACCAATCCACGATGGAAAAGCAATTCAACAATCGTGTAGACTTAGTGCACGTTTTGCCTGCATATTCCAAAACCTATTGGAATACAGCCACGGAAGTGAGTCTACAGTGAAATAATGTTAGGGGCTTCTGTTGCTCTTATCCATATGTATGTGCAACAGACCCAACTGTATGCTGCTGCTGCTGCTAATAGACCATGGCCTAGAATGACAAGGGTGTTTAGACCTCATTTAACTTTTCATGGTCTGCATGATGTGGAAACTGTAGAGTGCTACAGGGTGGATAGAAACACACTACAAGAACTCTGCAATATCTGTCATCACTAAGAGCAAGTGCAAATCAAGGGGAACCAATAGTGGTGGAGACTAAGGTATGTGTAGCATTTAGAATATTAGCTACATGAACTTTCCAGAGACCAACAGGTGACATTCTCGGGGTGTCACAGGCATCAGCATCCAGCATCCTACATCAGTTCCTGAATGCTATGGTACAACATGCCAGTGATTGCATACATTTTCCCCGTACACCTGAGAACAGAGCCACAACTATGCAGGAGGTCTGCCCTGTAGCACACTACCCTGAAGTCTTGGATGCCATAGACTGTATACATCTCAAATTCAAAGCACCTTCCAAGGAACAGGGGAGGGTGTACATAAACAGAAAGGGCTTCCACTGCATTAACTGCCTGGTCATGTGTAATGCTAAGGGAATCTTCCTGAATGTGTTTGCTGGCAACCCAAGCAGTTCCCACAATTCACATATTTGGCACAAGTCTCAAAGGTATCAAGTTTTCTGGGGGGGTGGGGATATCCCACAGGGTCATTTACTTGGGGATACAGGTTATACATTTGAACCTTGTCTGATGATGCCCATCAGAAATGCACACACACCAGCTGAAGATTGCTATAATGAGGCACATGCTCAAACAAGAAATATCATAGAGCACGTGTTTGGGCTGCTGAAGTCATGATTCTGGTGCCTATACATCTGGTGGTGTCCTGCAGTACAATCCCTGTACATGTGCTGAAATTTTCACTGTCTGTGCCATGCTTCACATTATTATTATAAGACAACAGTTTCAGCAGGAATACCAATGGGGAAGAGGCACAAATTCCAGCACGGTCATTACAGGCACATACAGGTGAGGAGTCATAGGTGGAAACAGCAGACACTGTGGGTGTAGGCAGATAGAGGCATGCAAAATATATCTTCGCACTTGCCAAGAGGCAACAGATAGCAAACATGCTCACCACCTAAGTGGCTAAAACCTTCATCCTATGCATATACATATAGTGACATTGATGCCAGGCAACACTGACAGCCTTTACTTACTCATGTAATGGCTGTGTACTGCTAGCATCAGACAGAGTCAGCCTTGAACTAAAACTCTTCCAGTTGCTGGATTTCCAAGGTACGTGTTGAAATTGGAATGGAAAAATAAATGTTGAAGAATACAAATGAGTGGCATATTCTTGCATATTTTTACTTGGTAATGTAAGTAAGTATAAGGTAGGTGATTTTCACATCAATGGCATCAATATGTGACAGCACTGACTTATGTCAATACACATGTTCTCTATCAACTAATAGGCCTCATGCATCAAAGATGCAAACATTCATACTACTCAAATGTACAAATTTTTCCAGAATGTCCAGAGATTGACCTCATAGTTTTGTACTGGCAAATCATTAAAGATTAAGTTAGAAAATAATGACACACATTCCAGTTTCAGACTTCATTTCCCTCAGAAAATTCATGACAATACAAAACTTGTTATTCTATTAACTTTCTAAGTTTGTAAGACCAAAATATTTCAAAATTATCCCTATTTTTTGGCGTTTGTCAAACTTTTATTTATGACTTGGTCCAGCTTTGTTGGTCTTAGAAGTTGAGAGGGATAAACAGATTACAAAAACCGTAAGAAAGTAAAATAATTTGCAAAAGAGCATCACAAACAGATATACTCTAAACACTCAGTCAGCTATACACCCTAGGAATCAGACAAAAGACTTATGTATCCCTGAATCCAAAAGATAGAAAATCAAGGATATGCTACAGTTATTATTTGCACAGGGTGTTGTGGGGGGGGAGGGGGCAGAAGGCCTAGGCTGATACAAAAGGTAGTGAGTGTATGTGAGTAGGAAACACAGACAGGTAAACATTTGGATAGAGTATCAAATGGCCATTGATACAGAATAATATGTAAGCCTAATGACTGACCCATATAACTGTTATATGTGTGTGTGTGTATGTCTGTATGGGTACTAAAGGTGAAATGTGTGTGTGAGTGTCTGCAAGAATACAGCCACGCTCTGTGCTAGATCTACTTCCTGGTATGTTGGTCAGGAATGAGTCATGCATGGTAGAGGCGACAGTTCATCATCATCGTCCCAAACTGTGAGAACTAGTTCAGCCAGGGAATGCCCTAGCACACCTATTCTCATGGTCAGATGTACTGCTGCTACATGAATGTGAATGACATCTGCTGGATGACATCTCCTCATGAGTATTCTCAGGACCATGACTCCATGGCCTAACATGTCTGGGTCTGGACACCTCAACCACTGAACAGTGCTACTACTGGAGCGTGATCAGACATGATCATGTTGGCTAACATCAGATGATGTGGGTGAACAATGTCCACGTGTATACCCTCCCCCTCCCAGCAGATTATCCATCACAGACACCACCCATTCCAATGTGCCATTCATCTGATCCACTGAATTGGCAACATGGTGAAGGCAGTCAAGCATGTCAGCCTGTGCTACATCTACAACCCTAAGAATTTTTTCAGAAGCCCTATTGGAATGTGCTTGTGCCTCCATGATGGCCCTAAACATACATTGAATGGCATGGAAAGTCACACCTTGATCATATGGAGTGAGGGCCATGGGCCTCCTCCGACCACCTCTAACAACCCTCTCATATGGCACCTCACCCACACATTAGCTATGGCTAGAGTAAACAGACACTGAAGCCACAGTAACCACATTACCCACAAGTGTCTTATCCTCCACCTGTCCAATATCTGAGGGCTTACTGGAACAGGTATGCATAGGCTTACTGACTGTGTCTGATGAAAATATAGGGGATAGTTGAATGTCAACCTCAGTGTCAGATTCAACCTTTGCACTCCCCGACTGTGCCGCTCTTTGGCCACCATCATCATCAGAGTCTGTTGATAGTCTGACATCTGGTGCTAAGAGTCCTAAACTTCCACTGTCAGGATCACCTGTGATAATAAGCAACAAACACAGAAAATAGACTAATACCTAGGCTACAATTTAATTTATACTAAAAAACTAACACTGGTGCCACTATCATAGATCGTACAGCAATACACACACTCCTGACACCCACTTCACACGAATGGATAGAGCCATATTTTTTTCAAATGCTCATTAGACCTCAAATAAAAATACTTGGATTAATATGTGTAGATGGCACCACACTTGTTACAGAGGATGGTCCTAGAAGAAGTTAAGCAAAAGGTAAGGACATGTTTAGCACAATTCCAATAAGACAGGGGGACCAATTGTTTGCCTTTATATTTCCATTAACAATACATTTAATTGAAATGTGGCTGACTTATCCACCCAAAGCCCATATGTAATGAAGCAGAATGTGTTGTCAACTGTATCAATTTATCAAAAGCCCCTCCCCCCAAAAAAATTTAAAACAACTGAACTATTATTTTCAATATTTTACTATACAAGAAAATGTTAACAAATTGACATAGGTAAGCGTACCTGGAAGTTCATCCTTGGATATACTTGTCCTCCCTGAAACAGCAGCACCAACATCAATCACATGCTCTTGTGCACTTTGCAGTGAGCTCTCTGGAATACTAACAGTGTCAGTAGTGTCTCTGTAGCAGCCCCCCACCCCCATAGCCAGCTGTCCACAGGCCACTGCAGCTGCTGTCCTCCGGGCAGATGAAATTATATATTGGTCTTATGATGCACCTGACAATAAGTCTTGCTGCACTCCCCTATGACACTGACGTTGTTCACTATCTGGTTCCAAATCTGCATTCTGCTAGACATATCCTCACATCCTCTCTCAAGCAGAAAGGCATTGTGTTGCCTAAATGCTTGGACAATTGTTTCATTCTCAGAGTCCGTGAAGAGGGATTTGTGAGGATTGGGTCGGCTGATTGCTATAATCCTAGGTGGCATAATACAAAAAAAGAAAGATACTACATCTAATATCACATAAATAAAAGTCCTGCCTATATATACACATATTATTATTTTTCAATATTACCCACTGGAGAAAAACAAAACTTCAGGTATTACAATATAAAAGGTTTTATGTTTGTTACATATCACAGTCACACACAAACCAAGGATTGACCAAAGCAAGGAATAACAAGAACAATCCTCTTTAAAAAATGTTTTGGTTGTGACAAAACACAAATGGAACTTGGCTCCCCACCTCCAAAACAACAGGCAAATCACAGTTTGTGCCAGGCAAGGATTAACACATCAGTCAATTGTTATAAGTGCATTCCAAAAAATTCTCACAAATGATTACTCATTTACCACAGAAAAGTTATTTTTCTGCAATTGCCAGTTACCTCTTTCTATGGTCAGCACTCCCCTAGAGCTGTCTATGGACCATTTTAGATGCCTAACACCCCTGTGTCATGGATAATATAGGACATCTACATTTCACTAAAATGACATAGAAGAGTGTAGGCTAAACAGCTGTAACAGTAACACTTGCAATGACAGTTAATAAGGCTGTGTATCTGATAAAGTAAAATGCCCTGACAAAAATGCTTATGCCATCAGTAAACTTCTAAAAAGTGCATTCGGATAAAGTTGCATCAGCGAATACATACATAAAAAATTTATTTTCCTAGTAAATCTAGTACATAATTAAAATATCCAACCGTAATCAAGATCAGAAGTCTTTTGTATAGATAAATCCAAAATAATAGCAACCTTCTTCTGTGCTGCCCACATATACAACTGTCATCACCTTCAGGTTCCTTACCTACACTGTTACCATTTTTATAGTGTAGATTCAGGACTATTGTATAGTGAAAATGCAAATGAGGTGTGAACTCATTAGAATTGCTGAATCCCAAATTGTTGGCTCTGTGTATCAGATGTAAACATAGTGCAGGCTACTCCCTCACTGATAGCTGCTAATGGATTGCAACAGTGATGATTACTGGTAGGGAGAAAGGAAACACAACCGCAGTTCAGACTCCCTTACCTGCAGTGAATGTGTCATCCAGGTTACACTAACAAAGTGTAGAAGAAATTGTATTAAGGTTTTAAATGGAAGTGAGTTGCACATATTTCTCAGTTTCTGTTCACTGATAGTCAAGCTCTCCTGCCTTTGCTGAAAACTGTATATTATTTTCATTTAATATTCTCATACATTTTAAGGGCAATAATAGAAAATGCCCTATAGACTGCATATCTCAGATTACAGCTCAGATAGGTGTTGAATGAACACAATACAAAGAAAAGATAGAGTAGTATTGCTGCAAACAATACTCGTACATGGTTGTGTGAGTAGTCATTGCACTAAATATGTAATTAACCCACGTGAAAGCAACTGAGAGTATGCAAGTGTTATATGACTTATTAATACTGTGGAAGAAACAGGACTTGCTTGTATGCACAATGATTTGCATTCCTGCTGCAAAGCTGTTTCTGGGGCAAAGAGGGATAAAACACCCTTACTGTGTTTTGTAGGTTCATTGATGCGACAGTTCAAATAAAGACTTGTGTAAAAATCTGTAATGTGTGCTAAAATGAATTTTGTAATGTTTATGTTTTTTTTTTAATATTAATGTTTGTACAGTGCACAGCTTAACTCAAACACAGTGAAACAAATAAATCAAATAAAATTGATATCACATATTTCTATGATAAAGACTGCATAAATTACAACTGTGAATCAACTGTGTATGCAGCACATGTGGTAAACACAATGAACCACACAGTATATACTATCTGTGCATCATTGTTCAAGTCCCATATTTATCTTTTAAGGATGAAACCTAACAAACACTACTTAGAAGGATAATTCAAGGTGAGCTTTGCCTATCATGTTTGCATATCACTTACCTTCATGCAAACAATGTCTAATGGCCCACAAAAGAAGCAGATATTCAAAGTTTCAAAAATGATACATAGTTATCTCTTTTGCTGACCATTGCACAATCCTGCTAAGTGGCGTTGTGTGATGATCAGCAACACTTACAGATCCAGAACACCTGCATTCAGGAAGCAGACAGTAGTCAATTTCAAAATGGATATATTGTATCATCCATGGTTTGCCACCATGCAGACCTGCTAAGCAGCATTGTGCTGTGATCAGTACAGATACAGAGCAATGAATGTGACAATATATAGTTGCCAACTAGTTGGTACTGTGGCAGCAGTTGCAAGTTAAGGGTTATAGTACAAGTGAGACTGGGCTCTAATCCAGTTAAGGCAAAACTTTTCTGATGTCCCATTTTATATAAAAATTAACAGTGGAAAAATACTTACTCATAGGAATATTAATAGTATGTGCATTAAGTATAAACAGGATATCAGAAATATATTACATGTGTAACTGTGGGTATTAGTACAATTATGGTTCTACAATTACGTAATTATTTTATGAACATTCATGTCACACACATACATGGTAAAATAGTCAACACTTTAACGCATATGTATAACTAATGAGCAGGTCTGACAAACAAGGTCTCAGTTGCAATGAGCACTCTGCACAGTAACGACTGTAAAAAAATGCACTTGTAGCCCAACCTACCCTGTGGCACCTGGTATAAGTTAATGCTCACAATACAGGTAAGTCTTTTGTAATACTGTATTCAGACATTATAATTTTAAATTCCACAACTAAAAAAAAATATAGTAGCATCATTTAAAGACATTACATAATAATTGCAACAAAATTGACATATATGCTATACTGTTAACTTAATCGGTATTATTTGTTCAAGCATATGTGTAATATATTGATATTGAAAGGATTACTTGGAGCAATCATCATTTATAGTTTTTAGTTCTTAAAAAGTATACTTAAATATAAAAGTAGAAATACATTCTTTACACTGTACTAATTAATTATATCCAACATGTGTTGGTGCTGATTATCTTTTTTTTGTTTCTCTTAACCCAGCCCTTGTTTCTCTTTCTTTATTTTTATATGTGTGGTCAGAACATTTTGAATTCATCAGTTTCTGACAAATAAAATGCTTAGCAGCACAAGGAGGTAGACCAACCACTGTGTCTCAGACTGCTCCCTCTCCAATGGATGCCTAGCACATCTGGGACCCAAACAGGCAGTACTGCCTCTGCTGCCCCTGCACTACCTGGGCCTTCCACATCAGGTAGCATTGCACTGGCAGGTGGCACAGTGGTATCCTCCAGAAGTATTAGTGGAAGTGGTGATATTATCACCTACCAGGAGATACCAGGAATGGTGTGTGAGGTCATGGAAAACACCATTAGTGCATGCCTCAGCCAGATGGAGGAGATGCTCATTGGAATTCTGGGTAAATGTAAATGTCAAGCACTCCAATAGCAAGCTAGGAGGGAGAGTGTAATGACAGATCTGAGGATGAGGACTAGATTCTCACTGGCCCCACAGTTGACCAGCATAGGAATCCAGTGTCCTCTCACTATCCCCAATCATGGTGTCCCCCAACCTGCTGTGTTCCTCATCATCCCTGTCTCGTATCTTGTTTGTCTGCATCCACTTCCTCACCTACCATACTTACCTGACCCAGAAATACCTATGTACCTTATGTAACACTACTCTCTTACTGAAATAAAAAATCATAAATGAGCACCTGTCCCAAAATAAAAATATTGTTTCATATATTCTTCACCACTTTGCAAATGTGTCTTCTCAACAAACTTGATTCAGTCCAGTTGACTATAAAGTATGACTGTATTGTTGTCATCCCTCTCTGTTGAGGTGACAGTGTCCAAATTCAGCCAATATCCTATACATATTAATTTTGCGCTGTTCAGAAGTGAATAGCTATGGTTCTTTCCTACCTGTCTCCTGCACATCCCTATATTTCTTTCCATTTTTTCTTCCCCCTGCTTCCCCCATTTCACCACTTCCTACCTATCCCATTTTAACACCTTTGATTTGGTCAAAAAATAGAATCACACACCACGCACACAAACAAGAAAACCTCAGTGAAGTCCTTCACTTTTTTGTTCCCCATGTTTGCATGGAATTTTTCATCATGCACTGATGCCAAGCGATGGTGAATGGCTCTTTATGTCCAATGGTATGGAGCAGTTACCTCCACACAATACTCCTTAAACCAGCTGTGCTATGGAAACACACAGTTAAAGTAGAATAAAGGCACTTATATTAAAAACTTCATTTCTAAAACTATTTATTTAGTCTGATGACTGTATCAGTATGTAACTCTATAAGTGTACTGTTGTCAAAAATCACTTGAGTACTGTTTGTTTATAAACTGTACTTCACTGTAGTCATTCCTTCTCATATTTCAAATAATTATCACATATAATTATTTAATTACATCATGAATACATATTTAAAATTATTAGATAGAGCTGGATTTTAACCCTGTATCATCTAGCCTCAAAATAAAATCCAGTGCTCCTACACCTGCTGATACAGAGTCAGCTAAGCAGCAGGTATGTTTCTTACACTCAGTATTATCCAAAGTGCTGACTGCCATGCCTCTTTGCATGTTTGTGTGGAGTAAAGCAAATCAATATTACTGTCATTTTATCATTGAAGCAAAGGCTCGTGTTTGCTCATCACTTAATTAGTGCACAACATTTCAGATATGAACTATACATATATATATATATATATATATATATATATATATATATATATATATATATAAACATTATAGTATCTGTTAGCTGTTTCTACCATAGCCAGTAATGATATGTACTTCTCAAGTTCAAGCAGATGTCCTTAAATGTGTATCTCGCATGACCAAATACTTTGCCATCGATTGCACAAACCAGCTGCTCAGTGGTGCACTCTGGAAACTACTCCTTAGCATGTATTACTTATATTTACTGCCAGTTAGTCTTCATCCCATGAAAGCACAAGTAAAACCACAACCAAAGTGAAGGAACTTTTTAAAGACTGAAGACATATTTATACTGTAGTCATCTGTTACCTGCACCCATGTACTTGAAACTTGTTATCTCAGTACGTGTTCCCAAAATCAACTGAAATAAATACAAAAAATGCTTTGTTACATACCATCTACATCTTTATACATACAATACATATTCAGATTGTCTAATACTTGTACTAATGTGGGCACAAATTATTCACAAATATGAACAGTCAAGTATGATCACAAAAATGTGGGTGCATGTATGTGACAATTTAAGTGTGCAATGTACACAACATACTGGGAAAAATGTCTCATTTCTGCTACATGCATTGCTGACAGATGTTTGCATATAGTTTGTAAAACTGTCTATTAAAGAATACCTGGACATAAGAAACACAACAGGACATACTACTTCCACACTTTGCACACAACTCTCATAGCAGGATATGTTACCCACATTATATAATGATGATGGCATCATCTATAAAGACAACTCTGACAAGGCAAATGCATACTTTAGTAGTGTTGCAACCATTAAATACTGTGTTTTAAAAATGGGAACTAAATAACTACGTGTGTGATAGATTAGCATGGCAGCTACATTATGTGTGTGATTCTATCTATGTGTGTGTGTGTGTGTGTGTGTGTGTGTGTGTGTGTGTGTGTGTGTGTGTGTGTGTGTGTGTGTGTGTGTGTGTGTGTGTGTGTGTGTGTGTGTGTGTGCGTGTGTGTGGATAGTCATAGGATCATCAATTTGTATCCTACTATCATCAATCCAGTCTCACGCACAACTAATACCTTGACAGATGTACACGGCTACTCGTTCATTTCATCCAGGCCTCCCAATATCTTCTCCCAAACATTTAGTAATGATGTCATCCACTATAAATTATCCAGCAGCATTGTAAACATCTCACTTGTGCTGTGGCACCTGTGTTAAATACTGAGTTCTCTAGTTGATATACTTAGTTTGGTAGGGGTTCTAATGTCACTCTGGTGCACTGATGTGTGTGTCCAGTCAGAAGAGCATAACTGTGTATACTACAATCATCAATACAATCCCTTGGAGAACAAATATTTTAACAGTTAAAAATGACTACACATAAATTTCATTTAGGCCTCCAAACACCTTATCTCAAACATCCAATGAGGATGTCAAGCACTATAAATTGTCCAATGGCATTGTAAATGTCAGACTTGTGCCATGGTGCTTGTGTTAAATACTGAGTTCTCTAGTCAGTGTAATTAGATAGGGGTTCTAATCTCACTCTGGTGAAATGGTGTGTGTGTGTGTGTGTGTGTGTGTGTGTGTGTGTGTGTGTGTGTGTGTGTGTGTGTGTGTGTGTGTGTGTGTGTGTGTGTGTGTGTGTGTGTGTGTGTGTGTGTGTGTCTGTATTCACTTGGTTGACATTCAAGAGACCATTTTACACTAGCATGTGGGCCACTGCTATTACCATCTTCTTCTCACCAGACTGCTAATGTAATCAGTTATAAAGTGTTGTCCAACACTACAAAAGCCAGACTTGTGCTGTGGCACTTGTGTAAAGTACTGTGCTCTGTAAATAATTAGATAGGGGTTCTTTTCTCACTGCAATCAGTTGATGTATGCAATGTGCTTGTTCATTTGATTGATATATGGAGACCATTTCACACCACCATATGGAACACTACCACTACCATCCTCTTCTCAAGAGATACTGCTGATGTCATTAGTTATAAAGTGTTGTCTGACACTATAAAAGCATGATTTGTGCTGTGGTGCTTGCATTAAGTACTATGCTTTGTAAACAAGTAGGGGTTCTATTATCTCTGCAGTTAACTGTGTGTGCATTCAACAATCACTATGGTGACAATTTTAGAATACTATGGGACTCCACAACTATGCCAAGCCCTCCCCCGAACATCTTGTTATAACATACAATGATTATATCATCCTGTATAATATGCACTCTCACAGTATTTAAGACAAACCTGTGCTGTGTCAGTAATAGTAACTGCTGTTTTTGCAAGCTACTTTACTTACATGTATATGTGTTGTAATCTGGCAGCAGGCAACTTGCGTGTCTATACATACAACTATTACTTTTGAGACAATTTTACAGAGGGATGTGACTCCACATCCATGCCCTACATTCCTCTCAACATGTTCTCCTCAACATACAGTGATGCTATTACAGTCCATAAAGTGCAATGTGATAGTGTTACAGTCAGACATATGTGGTATTACTACTGAGACATTGCATGGCATTCATATTCTATACCTACACAGGTGTAATGTTCAAATCAGGTCCAGTATACTGATGTGGGTGTGTGGTTGATGATACATTATGGTTATTGTATGATTTTTGGAATCACACTTCATTTCACTATCACTTGGGGAACCTTTCACATAACCCCATGCATCTATCATTCTCCTTTTTCCTCTGGCCACGTGATAACCTTCTTGCAGAGGAGTGGAATATATCCTCATGTAAAATATGCATGCATACATCATGAACCAGAGACCTTCCATTAGCCTCTGGAAGCTATCTCCAGACAACTGCATGTGTGATTGCTAATTCTGTCATGGTGTGGTGCACATGTCTCATATGGACATTGACAGGCTGCAGTGCAATCCAACAAATATGCATACATGTACAATCATCTTTGTTTTTACATAGTATAATAACAGCTAGTATTTTATGTGGTGTTGGGCCATTAGCCTAATAATGTCCTATGACACCATGAACAGTTGACATGTCAATATTGCTGTCATTGATGTGCTATATTGAGGTGTGGTTGTAAAGTATGGCTACAAGAATGTATTACAATCTAAAATGTGAGGTAATGTATTGTTGGTCATTGCTGCCATTGCATTACATGCTCATTCTACATACAGTAACATAGTAATGTAGTAATATGGCTCCTAAGAACTGTTGACATGGTATAATACACTTTTATGTATATTGTTGGCATATTATGACATGTGTTGTTGCAGTGAAGCAGATCAACCTTCTACACAGTTCACAGTCTGCCATCACAGTTACACTTGCAGTATGGCAAAGGTGTGCATGTGTCTACATACCATCATTAAATGATCTGTGATAGACTTCAGTATAAGTTCATATTGATTACATAATCACATAAGTCTTGTCTCATACACATGTTGGTATGCTGTGATATACACAACCAATGTATCACATGTTTTGATTCAACTGATACACAACCAATGTATCACATTGATACACAACCAAGGTTGCAATTGAATCAAAACATGTGATACATTGTATGTGCTGTTGTGTTGCTATACCCAAGGACTGTTGAGGTGGTCAGCAGCACCGTTATGTGACTATTACAATTTGTGTCAGGAAATGTTCTGCATGAGCCACAAACAAATGATCTCTAATGTGTCCTGATACAGCATCAAGCCACTTAGACACAGCTTGACCATGAAACACATGTAGGTATATGTTGTGCAATTGATGTAATTACATTACATGGTACAGTTGCACAACTGTGTGCATAGTACCAGTGTGTGGAATGTGATGAATGACCAAGGTTGTATTTGGGGGTCTTTTCACAAATCATTTATTACAATAAATGTGAAATGTTAAGGGGAATACACAACTAAACTCAGATCTGTATGTGGATGCCACCAGACATACCCAACCAGAGAAAATGGAAAATCCACTAGTTGACAGTTTGTCTCACACATCAGCCCCTGTTATCAATGGCCATCATCCAAAGGATACATGCAAACTTTTCTCACTTTTTACTCTAAGAAGGGAAGCTCATCTGTGTGCTCTCTATGGCTAATAACACAGAATGGGGGATGGGATTAGTTACATCATAAAAGCAAATACACAAGCTAATTTTAATATAGACAGCACATCCCTGTGAGCAGACCAAGTGGTATGTGACCTGTATTACTCAGGGTAGATGGTATGTGGAGCACCCACCAGCATGTGCCCACAATGGTGACTACTCGCTTGTATGTATCACAACTCCTGAGTATGTGCAGGACATCCACATGAAAGGGTATTATAGTTCCATAGTTCTCAGTCCTCATCACACCAATAACTGAGTACAGTGCACCCTTTTTCATGTATCTCCCAACACATCTTCCAGGGATGAGTTACTAAAGTGTACTGCATTTGCCACAGTAAGCTCCCACACATTTTATCAGTCATACCTAAGCATTCTTTTTGTTGCATAAACATTTGTGGTTGATGGTGCCGAATCCCCATCAAGGTATTATACAAGACGCAAGTGTGATACGTGTTCCTGTGATGCACACAGTAAATACATAGCTGAGTGAGAACATTGGATGGCATGGATTACATTTGTACCAGTGTGGATTGTGCCATTTATATGTCATGCACACCTGCTAACTAGCCAGGATTGCTTTACTTTCAAATAGAGTTGTAACTCTATCCCTTTTAACACCTCCGGTAGATGTTAAATTTTCAACAAGGTGTGCTTGATCCCCCTCATAGATTGCTGACAAATCATGACAGTTGTACAAGTGTGTTCTTACAGAACCATCTACAGTCACTCAGAATCACATATTTTATGTCAAACACATTGGATCAATGGTGGTACTATTCTGATATTGTCCATGATCGGGCATGCTTCTTTCTACTGTTGTCCATGAACCTGTTACTATGTGTCCTGTTTGGTTGAGACTTATGCTGACATTACATTCATATTCAGGCAACTCGTTTTGCACATCTTCACAATATGCACCTAACCCCTATTATATATACCGTCCTTGATAAATGTCCTCTCCATTATTCATGTCAAGATGCTTATATCACAAAGACTCCTCTCCACTGATATGTCACCTTGTGTGACAGTCACATAATATACAATAAATGTGTGATGATATGACTATACCCATACAGGGGTGTACACAGCAGTATGAACTGTATCATTTAGATATGTGATTAATGTTCATGGTACAACTGTCTTTTATTTGCGGTGTATGTACAATGACATGCAATCATCTGCTGTGCACGTCTTCCTCCACTGTGTTCCTTCCTACAATTCATCTGTGTGTCCCTTTTCAAGACACACACTTCCCCTGAATAATTATTTCTAATGCAGTCTATGCACCCTTGCTGATGAGTTGCAAAATTGTATTCAGTATAACTGAAACAGGTTTACACACTACTCTGCACTGTACACACTTTTTTTGTAATGTGTTGGAACTGTATAGACTGCTTTATTAAAAAACCTTATGTCATTGTGGCATTCTGCGTAATCCTGCATTACTAGTTTGCCCATAGATAAACAGGTGTACATTTCTGCAGGTGTTCATGTTGCTTTACAGTTTTCTGGATGGCAACACTGCTGCTGGCCACAAAACCATGTTTGTTTACATTTATGTGGAATACGTGGCATGTATATGCAATTAGTACTGCTGCTCATCATGCAAACATGTAAACTCTGTGCAGGCTTCACGCTAAGCCTACACAGAGTTTGCTGAGTCTCTGGCTAGTCCACATTGAGGTACAAAACAAGGTAATACTCATTATAAATGTTCATCTACTGTTAAAAATATACCAGTATTTTTTAATAATAGTTATCATTCTATATGCACTAAGACTACTTGTATTATACTTAAAGAAACTGTGATCAATGGCATAACAAAACATTGTGAGTATACATAAAGGGGACACCTTTTTATTTAAGCAAGCAAAAATATATAAAAAGATGTACATTCACAGATATAAAATGCATATGTGCATACAAAGCACACTGCCATCAAACAAAAACCTATAGGCCATTATCTAAGAAGAATAATATCCTAAATAGTAGGCATTTTAAAGACGTAACAGATTCACTAGGACTGAGGTGGCATTGCGCCTCACAGCATCCCTTTGCAGTCAGTTATTTCCAATGTAAAGTCCACTCATGTTGTGCATTACTGCTTACTTAATGCTTTAATTGCTACTGTGAATTATCCTAATTCCTGGAGCCTTTTTTTGTTCTTGGACTGTTCATGGATATTTTAATTATACTAGAACTATTACAAGAGGACTGGGGACCCCCATGTGTATGGGCTCATTAAACAGAGAGACTCTGCCAATGCAGAACACATTGGGTGGTGGGGAAACAAGGACTCAGCAAACTTGCAGCAGGATGAAGAAGAATGCAAGTCATAGAGGAAGTATAAAGTCGGTGGTGGAATGCCAAAAAATACACAAAGAAAAAAAATCCATGTCATTGAAAATGGCGACCTCTTAAATAGAGAAAAAACATATGATATGGAACTATGATAACAGAATGGTTGCAGTGTGAGACTGACAAAAGATAGTAAAGCTTTAATTTAATGTACCATTTGCTCATTTACTTTGTCACAAGGCATCTTGTTTTTTTGAATAGGAAATAGAAGGAATGCGAACTATGGTGTTATGATGTGGTTTTCCAAATGTGATGAAACATATGTGCATGCCTGTACACAAGCACACATACACAAACACAACACACACATGTAAACAAACACATATACATGTGTATGCACACACACACACACACACACACACACACACACACACACACACACACACACACACACACACACACACACACACACACACACACACACACACACACAGTGATTTAATAAGTTGCAGAAACATCTGTAACATTGTACTAAGACAACTGGGTTAGTGTGAGAATGGTCAGTGTTGGGTGTTAGGTCACTTTGATTTGTCTTCTGTGTATCACCAGTAACCAAAACTTACAGGTTATCAAATCCTGTATTTTTCTTTCTGTGGTGTTTTGATAAGCAATGCTGCTAGCCAGGAGGTCTGAGTAACAGCATTTCAGATGTGACGACTCACCTATGATATTGCTGTGTCACCAATAAGCAAAGAGTATTCTGAGAGGATTGATGCATGACTGTCACTATATTATCTGCTAAATAACATCAACAGAGAATTATTTTAACAAGTGACGTGCATATTACTTTCATGCCATAGCTGTATTGTTCTACATTGCCATATGAAAGGTACTGGAATGTGGCTTCCTGCAGTCTGGTAAAAATTAGTCTTTTTTATGATTCACAATCTCAGTTTCAATAGCTCAGTCACTTGCCGTGGTTCATGTTATGTTATAGGTGCTTAGTGATGGCTGGCCTCAGACAGTGACATTGTATATCCTATTAATATAGTCAGGTAATTTGAAATCCTTTATAAGCTCACAGACACTACCTATGTAAATGGCAAGAGTTAGAAAGAAAAGAATCAGCCTGACATTTATGTCATTTTTTTTGCCTGTATTTAATTTGGATCCATTTTAAATAATCCTGTATTATTTAATAAACATGCAATTATTCAAAATGAAAAGGTCTGAAACCTTAGAAAGCTGCAAGCATCAGCAATGCTCTACAGGTTAGAAAGATCACACAGATTTCTTATTGCTGGGGGTCTTGGAAGCAAGGATCTACCATCGGATTTTATATATACTAGATCCACAAAACCATAGCGAGTGGGGAAGGAAGGAGAAGTAATATAAACCTCACCTTTTCTTCTCTGAGTTCAGCAAACTTTAACAAGCATGCAAGTACGTCACTTGGCGAATGCAAATGAATTGAAACTTCAACAGCAGGAAACAGGTGGTCTTCATATTCACCATCTCAGTTCCTGAAATACATCTTCCTTCTTTGACTGTTTAATGCATGTCAAAATATTATGCAACAAAGGTTAAGTTTCTCATTTACTTTCATCTTACCATTCTTTCTTGCAATACTTATTTGAAAGTGTCAATTCACTCACAGTAAATGGGTATCTAAGTCGGTGTAAAAGTGCATGGGAGTGTTCAGTGAACATAACACCGTTCAGTAGTTCTGATGTTATTTAGTTAACTGTTCAGAAATGGCATTACATAAATAAATAAAATGAAAACATCAAACCAGTGTCATACAAGAACAATTGCTCTCATCAGTTCTTCATATAAGAATGCAATAACAAGTGATGTAGTCACAACAAGAGGTTCTCTGCTTGGTTCTTACTTGGCTGAGGTGACTTTTGTGTGGAGTATATACGATCCATGTGTTTGTGTGGGTTTTTTCCAAGTACTCCAATTTCCCCTGACATCCCAAAACATGTGGTAGATGGAGCGGCAGGTCTAAATTGCCCATAGGTGTGAGCATACCTCTTAACCTCTTAGTGCAAGAATTCTGGATGAAACCAAAAATATTGGTGGGACACAGGCTCAAAATCAGAAACAGAATATCTGTATGAATCCTAAAATAATGGTGGGACAAAGGCTCAAAATCAGGAACAGAACCTAAATATTGATATCATCAGCAAAGAGTTTGTAAGAATAGAAAGCATTTGCATTAGCATGTATTTTCTAAAGGATATGAAGTCTAATTCTCAAATGTGTGTCATTATCTAATGACTTCAATCCTTAAGCGTTTGATAGAAAACCACACATTTTATGAGGATCAGATAAAAAACATAAGGCAAAAATCTGAGCATTATTCTTAATTCTGGACATTTCAGAGAGGTAGGGGTGTCACTGGTGTGTGTGTGTGTGTGTGTGTGTGTGTGTGTGTGTGTGTGTGTGTGTGTGTGTGTGTGCCTGGCAATCTACTTACGTTCCCTATTTGCCTAGTATACTCAGTGCACAGTTGTTTATAGTGTCAATACAGGAGTTGGATGTGAATTTGAAGCACTGGATGGATGAAGTCACCTTATTTAGAAACCTGCTGTCTTCACTCACTGCTACATTGCTCACACTTGAGAATAATAAAACAGCCTTCAAGACATTTTCTCTTTTGTGTATATACATGGTGCACCTATTTCAAACTGCAGTGAAAACGTGGACTGTATTACTATATCGTATGTGTCTGTTTACAATTGTTAATGTGTCATGGCTTATAACTCTGCTACGTGAAGCATACTTCCACTGTGAGGAAGTGCATCAGGGAATAACTTGCATAAAATGTTTTGAGCATGTGAGGACAGCTTGTGATTGGTCTACCTGTTGTCAAATGCCATGCATGTTGCAGACTGCATCCACATTGAAACATCTGTGCAGTGCAATAGTTCTAGATTTATATACTGTTGGTACAATTGATTAAAAGCAACCATTTCTGCCCTTTGTACAGGGTGACCAGAAGGGCAGCCATGGTGGTGCAGCGGCTAGCATTGCCACCTCACAGCAAGAGGTTATCGGGTTTGATCCTTGGCTGGGGTGCCTTCTGTGTGGAGTCTGCATGTCCACACTGTGGTTACATAGGTTTCCTCAAGGTGCTCCGGTTTCCTCCCACATCCCAAAGACATGCTGTAGGTGGATGGGACACACTAAATTGGCCCTAGACCTGAGTGCGTGCATGTGTGTGCCTTCTGTGGAAGGTTGGGTGCCAGGCTGGTAACGCAACACTGTAAAACTCCACTGCCAATCATGAGTGGATGGTGATCCACTGTGGCGACCCCTCACCGGGAAAAGCCGAAAGAAGAAGAAGTACAGGGTGACCAGAGATGATTCAGTCAAACAGCAGTCATAGGTGTGAAACTGCTTTAAGAATGCTAAAAATAATAAAATAAATAAATAAAAAGCTCTCTTTAAACTAAGAAAGTCCCCCTTGCTACCTGCAAGTTTATGTTTGTGCTTATCTGTCTGCCTGTTTATGAGTGTATATGTAGCAAGGACATTGCACCTTGACTGTGAATTATGCATGACCATCTGCTTTCACTACTTCATTCATATATTGGTACCTAAACTTTCTACTCTGACTGTTATTAAGGATAGCTATATGGAAGAGTAAACCATATAGAGAAATGAGTGATGGCTAAATGGAGGAATGTAAATCACAACTAATGGAAATATTGAGTGGTCCTAAGGGGTGAAAACTACATGGACAGTGTCCAGGAACTGGATGCTACCACTTAGCCCTTGGCCTAGATCAATATTTCACTTCATTTTGGCCCTATATAGGCTAGGGGAAGCATGAAGCTTCTCAGAGGAAAAAAAGGTTCTAGAAAATTATTAATTTTATTAAGGAACATATTTTGCTCAAGAATATGTTTCTTGATTGTGTTTACCTCAACAATTTATTGGAGGAAGTCATTGGCTTTATCCAGTTAGGTAGACCAGGTCATTATGCACCCATCTTGAGAAAACCTGTATCCAACACCTCCAGGACAGGAATTCTATTTGACCACACAGTATCTGTGGTCTTGCATCATTCTTTGGACACTGCTGGTATACACTCTATTGATAAGAACAGTTGGTCCAGGGTTTCTGGTATTTTTCATGGTAACACCATCTTTTGTATACAAGTCGTTGAACAATTTTGAACACAGGATCGCTCCTCCTTATACCTTTGGACATATGTTTAAGTGTGGTGCATTTAGCCAGTGTCATCACATCTTTAAGGAACCACATGTTTATTAAAAGCCATTCATTGGCATTCCTTGCCAAGACAGATATACCTGCAACACAACTGGCATAGTCTATGTGGTCCTTTGTCCTGCATGTCCTGTTTTTCATTGGAAAAACTGATGGAAGATTAAATAAAAGAATCTATGAATATTTATATCCCATCACAAATTATGATGAAAATAATGCTTTATTTAAATATTCTAGTTCTTGTAAGAATTTTAAAAAAGCTTACTTTTTGTACTGGAAAAGTCTTCCAGGACAATGGAGGGGGGAGGGGGGTGATTGAAAAATGGCCTTACTCTGCAGAGAATTGCCATGGCAAATCTATTTCAACTCTGATGTTTTACCTGGCCTGAATGCATTTGTCTCTCCTGCTCCACGTTTAAAGAGAAGGCCTCATAGGTTGAAGCATTAACAGTGCCTGTCACACCAACCTTTTTACCACAGTTATGCTTGTTTTACAGGGATGTCTTTTATTCTGATGAAGTTTTAGTAATAGTAAATTGTAGAGTTTTTCTTTTTTATTTGGTTTTCCTTTTGGAACATTTGACCCAGTCTTTGGTTTGTTTCGGCGAGTTATTC
The DNA here is from genome assembly GCF_019279795.1 of Protopterus annectens. NCBI lineage: Eukaryota > Metazoa > Chordata > Ceratodontiformes > Protopteridae > Protopterus > Protopterus annectens. The sequence goes on along the minus strand of NC_056741.1, from coordinate 957,021,237 downwards.
ATTTCATCAACTAGACACATCCAAACTGGCCTCCTAGAGAAGTGGAATGCTGTGACACAATTTATGGTACCACATTTAGTCTCTCATAAAGCCCCTTTGTACACATTTCTATTTAACTTCAGCAGTCCTTCTCCTGTAAGATTATCTTTAGACCTACAAGATTAGCTCAGTGTCTTCTTTCTGTCAATAATCTACAACAGTCAAGAAATATAATGTTTCTTACACATAGACTTCACCTTCTTTGCTTTATTTAATTTTTTCAAAAACATTTTGATAGTTCCTGTTTATAGATTTTTGTGGCTTATAAGTAATACTTTGCCCCACTTACTCTGCTATGTCCCTAATTTTGGAGAAGGTGCAGACCTTGATCAGTCAATAATCTACTGTTACCTTCTTCTATGTAGCTTATGAACACCCTTATATCTGTCCTTTGCATTCTTGAATTCTTCATTTTTGATAAGTTACTTTCTTCAGCAAGATTCTTCTTACTGTCTCTCGCTACTACACTCAAGTATACTTATATGCATGCATGTACACACACCCATGTGCACGAGCGTGCGCGCGCACACACACACACACACACACACACACACACACACGCACACACATGCACACACACGCACACACGCACACACATACACACACTCACACACACACACACACACACACGCACACATACTGGATTGTGTTCAAGACGTGGATGTTAAATAAATTAACCTTGAGAACAAAGCCTGAAATGTAAATCTTGGCATCCATGTAAAAAAAAACATAATAAAGGTTATAATCAGTAAGACATGAACATACTTCTATGTTTATGATCAGTATGACATGATCATATTTCTATGTTTATGATCAGTAAGACATGCTCATATTTCTATGTTTATGATCAGTAAGACATGATCATATTTCTGTGTTTATGATCAGTAAGACATGATCATATTTCTATGTTTATAATCAGTAAGACATGCTCATATTTCTATGTTTATGATCAGTAAGACATGCTCATATTTCTATGTTTATGATCAGTAAGACATGCTCATATTTCTGTGTTTATGATCAGTAAGACATGATCATATTTCTATGTTTATGATCAGTATGACATGCTCATATTTCTATGTTTATGATCAGTATGACATGCTCATATTTCTATGTTTATGATCAGTACAACATGATCATGAGGAAACCAGAGCTCCTGGTGGGAACCCGCACTGTGGCACCCCCAGCTGAGAATCAAACAAGGGAACCTCTTGTTGTGAGGCACCAATGCTAATCGCTGCACCACTGTGTCACCCCTTCCTCTGAAGAATGAAATGCTTTAAAAGATTTTAGAAACAGTGTTCTGCCATACTGTAGATTTGTACCTATGGTAGAATGAAGTATCTCACAGTTTCCAAAGTTGTTTTACATTGTGGGGCAGTTGTTTGCCAGCCAGTACTGTTTGCGTCCAGTACTTAGTGTGAGACCTGATCTTAATTGTGTTTAGGACAGCTTAAAAATACTTTCTAAGCACCTTTTTTGATATCAAAAAGGTGCTTGATAAGCTTGTCGTTTTCCAGTTTTTGGAGCTTAGTCATAGTGTCTCATGTACTATACAAAGAATTTTGATTGGGTATCTGTTCGTAACTATGTTATTATGTGTTCGCGACATGGATGCCAATAAATTCAGCTCGCTAGCAAAGCTCCATGTGAAGAATACATAATTAAATGATATATTTGGCGATGTGATCATAATCCTTTGTAGTGCATAGGGTTTTAGTTTAAACTGTAAACCGTTTACAGTAGTACTAACATGTACTACTGGTTGCAGAAAAAAATACAAAGTAAATTACTGGTTTTGAAAGACATTAAACACCTTAGATGTTCTACTACTGCTTATTTGACAGTGGTCACTATCAACTTATTTATCATTTGTGGACAGGACAAAGGACAAAATGCAGGGAGGGTTTAGTTGAAAGACAAATTTTATTTCAATATTTATTTCTGAGCAATAAGAACTGTGAAACATGCCTCTTGTCATTTTTGACTGACTGTATTTCTCAGCGATGTTTCCAGAAAATCAAACACATTTATTAGGAACATAGCAAAAATATGTGAAAAACTTATGAACAGTTGAGAAGCATACACAGCAGGTAGAAACAAAGGTGTTTTTACTTCTTCTACTCTTGTTTGTCAGTTGGCAGTGTCTGTGCTTAATGCCTAGTGTGAGACCCGATAGATAGACAGATAGATGTATGTATACATGTTGTTGCATATGATTTGGCCATATGTACACATAACTGACCATCTAATGAAGGTAGACTTCTACATTTAATTTTGAATGACTGATTTTCGTGCAGGAATGGGATAACCTGTTTAGGGATAACTGCCCTTTCGTGGAAGCTGTGTTTTAGTGAAGTTTGTATATTTAAGGAAGGGGATGCAGTGGCAAAGCATGCTACATAAAGGTATTTTTTTACTGGTTATGATAGTTGAAGTTGAAATATAGTGCATATATTTAATTATTTTCCTCTGTGTGTTTTGGGTTTGTGTGGTATTTTTTTTCTTTTTTCTTTTTAGGAGAAATTTTGGAGCAGAAACAGTGTTGGGAGTGATCATATTTTAAAAATGTTGGACCATTAAGTAGCTTTTCTTTTGTGTTCAACTACTTGGCATTCAGCATTTTAGTATTTGGTTACTGTGAATGGGAGGAAAAAAAAAAATATATATATATATATATATATATATATATATATATATATATATACGATTCTATTTTATTACATTATTGACACCTTTAATCAACACAGTTTACTTCTAAGATCAAACATAAAGAATGTCAAAGCTAAACAGTACCCTTTATAAAACACTGTAAACTATTCCCTGACTAGATCTTTCACATGAGGGGCTCACAAAATATTAAAACTAAAAAAAAAAAAAAAATAAAAAATATTATTTTATGTAAGGAGGCAAGCCCTCCTGCATCCTCACCTCATGTAAGTTATATATTCCAACTCTGAGACCACACAGCTGTGAGGAAAGGTTAAATTTTTACTCCCCACTGTAATGTAATCTCACACCCACATATAGACAGACAAATACACACACACACACACACACACACACACACACACACACATACGTAATGCTTACTATTCAAATTTTTCAACATTTGTGTCTGGTAAGATATTTGTGTGTGTGTGTGTGTGTGTGTGTGTGTGTGTGTGTGTGTGTGTGTGTGTGTGTGTGTGTGTGTGTGTGTGTGTGTGTGTGTGTGTTTGTGCGTTATTTATTTATTTTTAATCTTTGTGATTTAAGCTCTTTGTTTTCAAATTGTCATCACTCAAACTGCTTTTTTCTATACCTGATTGTTCAAACATTTTATAGTTTGATCACTTAACACAGCTGCCTATCTCTATCTCTTTCTCTAGATAGATAGCTATAGATATAGATATATAGATATATATAGGTGTAAATTTTGAGATCCTACAATCTTGACTTTCAATATCCCGAAGCCATAATGTCAAGATTGTGGAATCTCAAAAAAAAAAAGATGAAAAAATTAAAAACATGTTTTTGTGGGGGCAAGCCCTACTGCACCCACCACATCCCTTGCAATCTAAATATACTAATTCTGAGATCACTGTACATTGAAGAGAACGGTAATGTAGATCACTATACAGTGCGGAATGGAACCATTACTGTTACCGTTCTCTTCACTGAACTGCGATCTAGGAGTTAGTGTATTTAATTTGCAGGGGTTGTGGGGGGTGCTTGCCCTCCCTGCAAAAACATGTTTTTAAGTGTTGTCATCTTTTTTTTTTTTGTTTGTTTTACAATTTCGAGATTCCACAGTCTCAACATTATAGCTTTGGGATATTGAAAGTCGAGATTGTGGGATCTCGAGATTTCGTAGTGGATCCATGCAGGTATGTATTTATATGTTTATATATGGGTGGCATTCAGTTTATCAAACTACCAGTTTATCTAGTTACAAATAGTCAAACAATATCTGTCACATTTTATCAAATGATATTCTTCAATACATTTTAGCTGTTATAACTTTGAAAAAATAATGAAAGTTTATGATTTCTTGATCGCTGATATGAGTTTTCTTAAAGATTGATTTAATGTGCTGGGTTATGTGAGCTACTGGTACACTTCCGGTGTTTTTCAATGTCTTTCTCTGTAGTATAGTCATGGAACTTTTAAATACAAACTCTCACACACATGGGGGGAGGGTTGCTAAAAACATTTTTTTTCAGTTTTGCTAACTTGTGTTGAATAAGTTGAGTTTTAGATAAAATTACATATACCCACACGTGTATATACATATAGATAGATAGAGATATAGATATATATAATACACAGACCCCACATCTATCTATCTATCTATCTATCTATCTATCTATCTATCTATCTATCTATCTATCTATCTATCTATTTGTGTCTGTTTGTGTATTTGAATTAGTTAACCAGGGTAGATCACTGTTCACAACTCACCAATGTCAGTCTCAACCTGTATAAAATTATAAAAACACAAAGTTATATAATGTAAGAGTAAAGAGTACACTGCAAGTGACAATATATAGATCATTACAATGCATACAACATAACAAGGAGAGTATTGCATTATAGTAGGTATGAAATTATATATAGTTATATACCATTTTAAGCAATTGTCAGATGCACATTTAGATTAAAAATATGGGTTTTAAATTGTGGAGGATGTTTGACAAAAGGGAGTTGAGGGAGATTGACGAGGGATTACTTAATGTTACCGGAGAAGATGACTTTGGCATCTGACTGCTTTGTTAAGCTTTGAATTCAGTTTTGGGTTGGAGGGTGCTTGTTTCAGATGGGATGGGAGAGAATCCCACTGTTTGGTACCAGGGATTGAGAAACAGTAATAACATAAAGAATGATAAAGAAAGGAGGAAGCTTGTCATAACTTTGGATGATCGTAGTTTCATTAAGTATACAGTCCAAAGGCAGTATGAAGATATGCGATATATAAACGGCTGGTTGGAACATTTATACTTTAAGTAGTCACAGTTTCATAGTCTGAACTCCCTCTGATAAGAAAATTATAATTATTTTAGTAGAGATGAGTCAACATTGAAAGGGATGATGGCTGGTGTGTCTGCTAATACAAGCTGTGGAGGAGAAGAGGAAGAGAATGGCAATGTTCTTAGCAACGCAATGAGAAACGAACAAAACGGGTTAGAAACATGACGCAATGAATCAAACAGAAACGGAACTGCTGAACATGAGCTCCTTGGAGGTAGATGCTATCAGAGTCTGGACCTGCACAGAGAAGAAAACATAATATTAATTATTGGGTGAATGCACTAAAGGGAAAGCTGGAGGCTGACAGACGATATTGTGGTTTTGTTACCTTTTGCAGTAGAAATGTTAAGTATAAAAGGAGTTGGAGATGTAAATTATATAAAAGAGTCCTATGAAACTGTAGGTGAACACAGAAAGACCTGTACGAGAATACTGCAAATCAACGATGCACAATGTTTGGATTTTTCCAACTGAAAGATAGCTTTCATTCTGGATGCGTGGTCTTGAGAATCATATGTAAATTAATTTCAGCACAAATTCATAATCCAGAAAGGAAACTTTGAAAAACTAAGTCATAATTCATAATTCATACTCTATGAAGTAAAGTAAAAAATGTATACTTATGATGATAGCGCCATAATACGTATACCAATTGTTGCTCATTCCTTAATGACAGAAGAATTTTTCTTCATTATTATTATGACTTGTTGCCCTTACTTTAGAGTATGCATGAAGTGTTTTAGTTAATTTCAGTGCTAACTAAAATAATGCTACCTAGACTTAGTGCTAACATAAGAGTATTAAATATGAAGTAATTAGTCCAAGACGTGGAATAGTGAGTATGGAGTCTTTAAGAAGGACAAGAACAGCAATAACTAACTAAATAAAATAAAACAAAGCACATACGTCAACGTCTCAAATTTCAGAAATATATTAGCCAACATTAGGAACAGACAATATTTAAGAATACAGTTTCTGGGAATCACCCTAATAACATATTAAAAATTGGATAACTTATAAGAAAATAAGTTATTTTTAATGGTGAGCCCAGGATACCTGATGTGGCAATCACTGTCATGCCTGAGGTTTGATTTGGTCTGACCCCAAGATGTGTAGCCACTGACTATAAAATAACAGCATGTCAATATATTGGGAACAAAGTATGGCTCACCACTTAGCATGCTGTCCACTTGTGTACCAGAAGGAACTGAAGGTCAGTACATATTTAATTAAAAATAGCATACTTCACTGGAGAAAAAAAAAGTATAGGCAATCAAGTTATTGGTTATCTTGTTTCACTTTCATTTACATTTCTTCATGTAGCACATATAAATTGGCATCAAAGAAGAAAATATTGCAGTGTTCCAGTACTGAGCTCTCTATCAGTTTAATCAATCTGATTTCTAGATTCACAGGTGGAGGCATGATGTCATAACTACTATTTTCTGTGTTCCAATAATTAGACTAATTGGATTTTTTTAGTCTTTTTGTTTGAGACAGCTGAAACTTTTATCCATAGTGGAAGTGTTGCAAAAATGTGTTTAGGAATGAAGCACTGATGCTGGGATACATTTTAGAGATAAATCATAGAAAGTCTATCCCCTCAAAATCTTTCTAATCAGGAGAATTCACATGGTATCTTGAGAGCTTTGGGTTGCTCTGTAAATACTTATTTCATCATCACGAATCTACTGATTAGAATATAACAAGGTGTAAGTGTGCAATGAAAAGAAGGCAAAGAATACACAGTATAGCAGTTGTACAAATGTTTGACATTCAGATCATTTTGTTGTAAAGCGGACTGTTTCACCGAATTTGTACCATCACTTTGCACCACTAGACATATTTTTCTGTCAGAGGGCTTAAAATCTTCTGTTTTAGCAGAACATAGAAATGGACACAGATATAAAGTTTACTGACTTAAGAAGAAATGAAAGGAGGGAAATGAGGAATTTTGGTCTGTCAGAAGGCACAAACCATTGGTAGCTCGTTAAAAATTTAGGTAAGAAATGATTACTGAAAATGTTATAAAAGTAAATGCATTTTGCTCATAGCACCCCAAATATGTGAAATGCTTTAGTGACAGCACCAAGTTAAAGCAAAACTATGGGGCATAAACATGCTTCTAAATGTTAAATGATTACCTGTGAAGGATGTATGCAAATAGTTCATCAAGGCAATGAAGCCACATCCGTATATGTGCACAGCAGCTGTTCATACGCACAGTAAAGAGAACATTTTACAGAAAACCAATCAACTAGATAGGAGAGAAAAATGTGAATGTATATGTTATAGTCATAGGTTTGCAAGGAACTTACCTTCAAATAAACTGAATTAAGTGAAAATACTTCTCTTAAGCCATTTCATTAAGTGAAGGGCCCAATGAAAAACTAGAGGTTACATGGGAAGAAAAAAACAGTAGCAGCTGTTCAGGTGTTTTGAGACAGAAAAGATGGACTACCTAAAATAAACTATGGATGAGTGCATTAATGCATCTTTATTGGTAGTAGTTAATACAGTTAAAATACAAAACAAAAAAACAAAAAGTGAATAAAATCTAGTATGTAAATAGATGGTCAAAATTTAAAAGTAAATATAATGCTAGAAACATATATCCAAGAGATACAACTTAAGAGTGACAAATGTGACATATAGTCAGGAAATTTACATTTTCAACTTTTTGACTATCACTTTTTCAAAGTCAGTGGAAAACTAAAGTGCACAATAGGTCTTTTGAAAACCTGAGTGGTCTGAGAAATACAGCTTTCAAGAAATAATCCATATGAAGCAAAGAAATAAAAAAATAAAAAAATAAATTTAAAAAAATATGACCCTGCTGGAAATGTTTGTATGAGAGAGAGATAAAATCTTTTCTTGAGCTCAGTTAGAAAAAGATAAAATGCTATTGATAGCAGAATTCTTTTCCATCTCTCTATTGTAGGAAAAAGTTTAGTAATACAGCAGACGTGCAAGCTTTCTTTTGTGTAAGCCTATATGATTTGTCATGTCAACAAATGTTCACTTGATTTACAGTTCTTGTAGCTTTGTCTTTTTAACTTCAGGGCAGAAGTACCACAGGCTTTTGTTCAGTAACAAAGAAGAACAGTTCTCAATCCACAATCTGACAAGCTTTTGATAACTTAGTCTGTGACCTACAGACCTCTGTGACATAGAACACAAACAAAATATATATTAAAGATTTTGAAGCCTGTCTTGGTGGCAACACATTACACTACAAGCTGCTGGCAGTAAGAAAAAAAAAATGAACTGTGCACCAGTTTATGAAAGTTGCTTTACAGTGCTGAAGGAATGTAAGAGCTTTCCTAACTGATTTGAGCAGTGGTAGCAGGTCATCTTTGTATCTGTATATCACAAGCATAAATAACATTTGTTACTAATAATCTGTGCATGTACACCCACAAGTAATGGTATAATTAACAGCACACATTTGTTGTGTTTTGTTTATAGAAACTGAAGTTAGCATAAAATAATGCAAAAAAAAGCAGTTTGGAATATATACTAAAGAAATACCATGCCAATAACTAGTGCAGATGGTTCATGCAACTCTTGTTTTTCACGATTGTTTTTTTTTTGGATTAAATATGAAAAGTGGAAAATAAGCATGGCAGAGGATTTTTGGTTTTGCCATAGACAAATTCCTAATGCTAAGATTCCTGTCCCAGAGACTTCCCATACTCTGGAATAAACTCCCTATCTATATCAAACAAAGCTCTTCATTAGCACTCTTCAAGAAAAATCTTGATGATTGGATGAGAAATAGGAAATTCACCCCGGGGATCACCTCTGTGGCTCTGCTCGACAGTGGCACAGAAAAATAATTTTCTTGGGTGGCAAAAGCCAGGGTACCTTTTTGGCTGGGCTTGTATAGGCCCCAGGGCCAATAGCCTAATACCTATCTATGAACCTATGAACCTATATATAAAACTGATACTGGGTTATGCAAACTAAAGTTATGAATATTTATTTATTTTATTTTACATTTGTTGACCTGGATAGTTCGACTGGATACATGTCCATTTTCAACAGAGGCCTGGGGAGAAAAGCTCATCATTGCAATTTGCTGCAAGGTCTCAGAGGGTAGAATTAATGAGATTTCATACATAGATCAGATTTTATGCACTTCACTGGAGATACTATACAAAAAGAAAAAAAACTCTTGAAAAGGAAAATGCAATACCTGTTTGCCCCAAGGTTCCTGTTATTCTAGCAGTGTTGACACCAGCACAGAATGCTTCAGGTATTGGATTTGAATCCCAGTGACAACTAACATTTTTCTTTCA
>NC_056741.1:956999390-957006890 GCF_019279795.1 Protopterus annectens | reverse complement strand
ATGAAGAGCCCTAGGAAGCAACTGTACTCATGTGATCATGTTTTTCTTGTTCATGTTGTTTTCAATATAAGTGGTTGACAGCACTGTTAGAAAGTTTTTTAAAAGGCTTTTCTTTTTTTTTTTATACTTTGGGTTTCAGTGGTAGGGTCATCATTTAAACTACACGAATCATAATAAAATATATACCGGTATTGATCTTTGTAAACATTGACTTTAGGTGATTTGGTCACATTGTTTAAAGTTGATGTGACACCACATCCTCATGTATAAATTGGAAAAAGTGGGGATGATGACAATAACAATCTTGGTAAAAAATAAAGCAACAGACAAGTAGATGAACAAGTCAAAAGCAGGTCAAATCACAGGATCTGTTTGATAAGGAAAGCAAAGATGTGGTTGTTAACTAGGTAAAGAAGGTGAGCATTTGATTAGTAGTCATGTATGGATTTCTGCATATGTGACATTGGGAAAGTATGAGGTGTTATCAGGAGGACTGGTTACGCAAAACAGAAACAAGCCATGGAAAGTGACTTCCAGTTAGTTACCAGACTTAAAAGACCTGATAATATAGATAGTCAAGCTTAATTGATTAACTATTCATTTAACCATTTTTTGCTCGTGACACATACTATTAAATTATTGTTTTTCATTTATATCTCCAAACAATTTAGTTCAGTCTTACAGTCTTCAGTTGTAAGCATAAGACAAACTTTATAATAGACGTTAGTGGTCATTCATTCTCCAAGCTGCAGTGACCTCAGAGTGAGAATAATTATGCTTGTTGGTATAGAGAGCTTTCTCTGATTGGGGGACACATGAGTGTTTGCCTTTTGCAAAAATTAATTTCTAAATATGTTGAATTTGTTCATGTTATATGAGCTGCAGACAAGTACGATATGAGGGTTTGTTATATGCATTTGTTATTCAAGATGAAGTGTCATGAAAAAAATATGGTAGGGAAGGGAAAACTTGAGAAGAAATGGCACGAGCAGAATCAGGAATGTGGTTAAGATTATCTCTTTATATCTGTACCGATCTCTGTAAACACACAACATACACACATATATAATATTAATGTAACATTATATGCACTATCAAAATAAGATATAAGTATATAAAAAGAGACATGTTAGACAACTATGAGTCAGAAAGTCCTTTACTGCTAATGGAATAGGGAAATGTGTAGTGGGATGAAGAGCCCTAGAAAGGAGCAGAGCTCATATTGAAGGTATGGAGGGAGAGGGATAGAGATGGAGAAATGGTCTAAAGGTCCAAAGATGAAGGACTAAGAAAGAAGAGGGCAGTAAGGGAAGGAGAAGAAAATGACAAGTATCCTAACTGGAGAGCAGTCAGCCTGATACCTTTATTACGACTCTAAATCTATTCTGAAGGAATGTCATATATCAAGGTTGTTTTGAAGGGGGTACCCTGTGATGGTTTCCTAATTTCAGTTGAGGTTATTGCATAGTTATGTTAGTGACTCTGCAAAAAAGGAGTATCCACAGAGGTTCTTTCATTTTTAAACATGTTAATATGTTTTTTGGTGATAGTAGGGTATGTACCATTTTGATTTTGGATTTCTGGCAGAAAGTCTTATAGGACAGTAAGGAATATGATAGGTTATTTTTAGCTAGGTGGAGAAAAGGGAATTTCCAAGGCCACATCATTAATCTCAGTGCATCTCTGTGCTGTAGTACACTGAGGAAATTGGCAAAATGCTTAATAATTTTGATATAGTTTTGAACAACCATGGAGGGTTGAGTATTTGGCAAATAAATATGGCACTTTTATAGATAGAAGAGACTGGAACACAAGTACAGCTGGCCCAGGGTAACACATGTAGTCTGTAAGAAAGGGTTCTGCACTTTATTTCAACCTTAGATGTGTGATTATTTTGTTTTAATAACTTTTCTTTTGTGTAGTGCAAATTTTACAATCTCATCAGTGGTGACACCTAGGAGTTTGACAATATATATTGCATTATTTGAGGATCCACAGGCTGATTTTATGAAGAAACTGTTAGGCATATTTGGTCAGTAAACTTAATCAAGAATAATATGAGTTTAGTTTTTGTGGGACTATAAGTACAAGCCTGATTTGTGTAACCAATTGTGTATTTTTATGAGGGCATTCTTAAGGTTGGAGATATTCTCCAATAATCTTTTAGTAGATCAGAAAAAAAGGTAAATTACTCAACATTTTGAAAAAGGTGAACTCTAAATAAGTGGACAGACATACTGCTGACAGTGTTAGAGAGACTTGAGCTCTATATGACTGTTTGAGGGAATCCAGCATGAATGCGTTCAGTATTAGGTATAGCACGGATAAAAATATGGATTTTATATTGTTAGAGAAATAACTTTTGAACCAGTTAATAACTGTGAATGGATGTCTGCTTCATTCAGCTGTGATATTAAGATAACATGAAAGATCAATACTGAAGCCAGCAGAGAGGTTTCGAGTTATAGAACCTTCAACTTTAATATTACTAAGCTTTGTTCAAATGTTCTTATTGGAGATAATGCGTGCAAGTCCTGCTTAGTGATCCAGCCAGAAGCCATTTTACCTGAGGAGATTGTGGGTTAAATTTGTTGAGACAACCTACAGTTTAGCATGATAGTACATTTGACAGAGTTGGAAGAAGGGATACTAGCCAGAAGGCGGCTAAGCTGAATCCCCCCCACCAGGGGAATGAATAGCGTTTTGGTGATATATGATTTACTAAGATTGCAGATGGTTAGTCAGGATACATTGCAGACATTAAGGACTGCAGACACAATTTGGTACTTTACAAGAAGAGAGTTAAAGATATAGATATTGAGCTGATCTGGGAGGTTAGCTTTTGTACAGCAACATCTGGGAAATAATTAAGGAGAAACCCAAGAAAATGAATTGTATGAAGAAAAATGGTGTGGTTGCTAGTAGAAGTGGCACTAACTGTACTCCTTTTAACTAGTGTGCAGCAACATTGTTCAAAATGTCCAGGTTGATGAATCTACTCACAAGAAGGGCTAAAATTTGTCTCCCTGGGCTGAGTCCTGAAATAAAAAAAACTAAACTATTTTGGTTCACCCCAAACTCTCTCTACTCTCATAAAACTACCTTTAATATACTGTAATCCAGCAAGAGCAGTATTAACTGAATTTATATCCCACACCAAACTATTAGATGTGATTATAGATGATGACCTGAAATGTGATCTCTGCCTTCAACAAGCCATAAAGAAGACACACCAAAAGCTAGGTTGCCTCTGTAGAATAAAACACTACCTGACTCTGATAGACAAAAAATAGTCACTTCTTGTCTACTCCCCACCCTATTATATGTGTCTCTTATCTTAACCAATCTCAACTCTACTCTATCAGCTAAACTAGAAAAATGTTAGAATAAAGTAGCCAAATTTGCAACCTAACAATAATATAGATCACATCACTGCCTCTCCCTCTAAAAGAGCTACAGTAAACCAGCTCAAAGTAAATGATTCTTTATTGTACTCACAATTAATTATAACTTTCAAACTACTGCACATCCCTGAAAAGTTCCCTTCTTTCCACACCATCATTCAGCTTTACATTCCTAAGAGATGTTTACTTTTCACTCAAATCATTACTCTTCATAACTAAACCTAACAACAATGGAGGATATTCCCTGTATTCACACTGCATTGTTAATAGTTGAAATACCATTCCAATCCACTTAAAAACTGTCTGCAACCTGAAACACTTTAAACGCCAGCTAGAGCAGCACCTGATACATAAAAGATTTGGCACCTGCATCACCCCCGGTTAAACATAGCTGCATGTATTTGTATCATAACACTTTGCTGCAGAAAACAATGTAATTCTACCCTCCTCTATCATCTCTTTGTGCCTCCTCACCTCTTTTTTTTCTTTGGGCAGCTCTGCCTCTTTAGCTTGTCTTCCTTAGTGTTCTTTTTGATGTTTATTACGACACATTTTACCCGTTTTCCTTATTTCTCAGCTTCCTATACTGGAAAAGTAAGGAGTGGCCCTTGGAGTGAGGATACCCCTTTCAGACTTGGTCACACTGTGACATGTGGGTATTTATATTGTTTGATCTTGTAGGTTAGCTTTTTTTCTGTCCCTCATGGTATCAAGTTATTAAGGATACTGGGGAAAGGGTGGATACAGAGGCTCACTATGACTAAGACTAAGGTATGTGATGAGACCTATCTAAAAACTTTGAGAAGTGATATTAAGCCAGACAGGCTTATATGTTTTTGTATTGTTAGACCAGGTGTTGCAGTGAAACTACATTGCACAGTTATTTTTTTGATAATCCCATATGACAAAAATGGTACAGCTGTAATAATGTCAGTCAGATATAGTGCTTACTTTAGTTTTGCTGTGCAATCTAGATATCATCATCCAGTCTAAGACACTGTTTCTTCTGGTGTTTTATCTATTCTGATGGTGCTAGAGGTAAGTTGTGCCATGCCAAATAAGTTTAATGAAGCGTGTGTGCATCTGTCATCTTAGGATGGACAGTAAGTACTGATGTCAACCAGTATAATCACTTCTTCCTTTATATTTGTCATTACTGACGCCAGAAATAGTCCTCTACTGGGTTCTTATAGCCATTCACATGCATGTTGTTGCACCTTAAACTGAGAGATTAGAATTGCCTGATTTTCTCTATGGCTAGTAATGAATCCATATTGTATGTAACATGGGATTGGGAGGCACTCCCAAAAAATGTAATATTGTTATTTCAGATGAAAGCAGTTTTTCCTACTCCTTTCTGACTTCTACCTATGTATAAAATCTTATTAATTTAGTAGGAGTAGTAGATTTTCATTATACGTTATGCGAGGGTTATGCTGGCTTTCTATGACTGTTTCAATATGGCAGGTATACTTGTGTATATATTTAAATGTTTGCATAGTTTCATAGTTTCATAGTATAGTAATAGGCTATCTGCCCTGGGGCATTTGTAAGCCTAGCCATAGTGATGTGGCTTTTGCCACCCCATGAAATGGTACAAAAATGTACAGAATAAATCTAGAATACTGTGCCTCTGACTAGTAGTGACACAGTGAAGGTCCCCTTATATAATAGAATTAGTTTACTGTGCCCCTGTCTAGCAGTGACACAGATGTGACCCCTGGGGTAAACCTACGATCTCCCATCCATTCATCAAGATTTCTCTTGAAGAGAGTCAGTGAGGGGCTCTGCCTAATATGAACTGGGATCCTGTTCCAAAGCATGGAAAGCCTCTGGGTTATGAATCTATCCCTCCAGCATGTCCTATTCATACTTGTGCCGAGGTTTAAGTCTTTAGCTCTCATGGTCCTGATGGATTTGGATTTTTTGAGGTGGAGCATGTCCATCAGATCCTGATTGGACATGGCCTTGTATGTCAGGCAGAGATCACCTCTGAGCAGGCGGTATGCTACTGAATAGAGCTGAAGTTTCTTTAGTCTGGCAAAATAAGACATATGTTGGAGACCCTTGATCCTTTTGGTGAGGTACTTTTGTGGTCTCTCCAGCTGTTGCAAGTGCCGGGTGAGATACATACCAAATGAGGCATTGTACTTAATCATGGGTCTAATGAGGGAGAAAAATAGGGGTACAATGACATCCTTGGATCTGGATGTGAAACCCTTCATGATGAGGTGTGCAAGGTAGAATGTTTTTCTAACCACTTTGGCAATGTGGGTGCCAAATGAGAGGTCACTGCTACTTGGGTCCCTAGGTCTCTGATTACTTTTTCCGTACTCAGTGGGTTGCTGTCTATGTGATAATTTGTGGGTACTTTGTTTTTTCCAAAAGGGATGACTATACATTTTTTGGCATTTAGTTTAAGGCCGTGACTACGGCACCAGTTGTCCGTTTCAGTGAGGCCTTTTTGTAGGATGTGTGTATCTGCTGGTGTATCGACTATGGCGCCTAGTTTGCAGTCATCTGCAAACTTTGTCAGCCACAGCCCTCCCATGTTTGCTTTAACATCTGAGAAATAAATGCCGAACAATAGGGGTCCCAGGACAGATCCCTGTGGGACACCACTTGTGACTGGCTTTGAGTCTGACATTGCTCCAGTGATTTTAACTTTATGGGTTCTGTCCTTTAGCCAGTTTGCAACCCATCTAGTGACATAAGGGTTTACTTTTAAGATGTTTAGCTTATCTATGATGCCTGAGTGGGGTATTGTGTCGAAGGCCTTAGCCAAGTCCAGGTATGCTGTATGGACTGCTTTGCCCTCATCAATGGCTCTAGTGACTGTTTCGAAAAAGTCAACCAGGTTTAAAAGGCAGGATCTGCCCTTTACAAAGCCGAACTGGGTGGGGTCAAGCGTCTGTAGGTCCCCTATGTCTCTGTTTATGAGTTCCATAATGATTCTTTCCATAGCTTTGCAGACCAGGCTAGTCAAGCTTATGGGGCGGTAGATTTCAGGGTCTGTAGAGGCACCCCCCTTGTGGAGTGGGACCACTGTTGCTGTATGCCAGTATTCAGGTACATATCCGGAAGTAAGGCTAAGGTTAAATAGCATTTTATGTGTGGGTTTAGCACTTCTTGGAGTTCACGTAACACGCACCCCGGGATACCATCAGGTCCCATTGATGCTGTGTTTTTTGCTTTGTTTAGGGCGGTTCTCACTTGGACATCTGAGATGACAGGGAGATTACATTCAGCTGGGATAAATATTTCTTCTTTTGGGGGTGAAGGAGGCGAGAAATTTGCACTGAACTTGTCAGCCAGAATGTTAGCAATATCTGTGGGTTCAGTGTATTTTTTGTTGTTGTGAACCAACTCTGAGCATATCTGAGGGTTTCTGCCCAGGTTTCTAATGTAGCTGAAGAAGGCTTTGTGGTTATCTTTAGTGTCCTTAGTGATTTTTCTCTCAAAGTTTGCCTTGGATGTTTTTATAAGAGAACGTAGTTTTCTGCTAATGTTGATCAGAGATGTCTTCCCTTCATGGGATTTCGCTCTGACGTGCAGTAGCTTCCTTCTTTTGTTATACAATTTGTTTATGGCTGAAGTCCACCAGACAGGACGCTTACATTTGGTGGAGAGGGACTTGGATTTGTTTGGGATTGCATGATCCATGCATTCTTGAAGATGTCCATAGAAAGCATTTGTGAAGGATTCGGCATTGTGGGATGTGGTATCCACTGGCACAGTGGGCTTAAAGGATACCATCTCAGTCTTAAGAAGATTGAAGTCTGCTTTTGAGAAGTTTTTCACTGTGGTCTTTTGTGCTGGGGGTGGAGGTGGGATATGTATATCCAGGGTGATTAGTTTGTGGTCAGATCTCACTAGTCAGGGGTATACTTCCGGTCTGGAGCATTTTGTCCCCATGTTTGTGATGATCAGGTCTAGTATATTATCTACCCTAGTGGGAGAGGTATCTAGTTGTTCCAGTGCACTTGAATTTATGAATTCCAGGAACCTTTGGGCTAGGGTATTAGGGCTAGAATAATGTACCCAATCTATGTTGGGTAGTTGAAGTCTCCCAGTATGATGGTATTTTGTGATACAT
>NC_056741.1:956946890-956994390 GCF_019279795.1 Protopterus annectens | reverse complement strand
CAATATAAAAATAATTTAGCACATTACTTCTCAGGTACATTATTGCTCCCCACCTATTTAAGTAGAAATTGTCACTGAAAGAGTGTGACAGATTCTATCCAAGCAAAAGGCGGACAGTGATTTAGAAGGACCTTATGCCAGATATAATAAGTCCTGCAAAGTAGATTTAACTAAGAATTAATGTGACTTCTGTGATTTGCCATGTGGTTAACTGGATCTTGTTAAAATAGCAGCCAGTAACCATTCAGTAAGAGCAAAAAAGTACACATGTTCTGTTTGCAGCTGCAAAAACATGAATGGAAAAACTGTTTTCTAATTATCAGTCCATTGTACTTATTTTAATTAATGGGTCAGTAAGCGTATCGTAGACTAGGCTTAATTAAAGTTTATCAATATCAGCTTCTGTTGGCCTAAGAAAATAATCTTTGAAACTTGGGTTGCATGACAGTGACAGATACAACCTGTTTTCAAGTCCTTACTTTTGAGTTTTAATACATAAAATAAAATAAAATATATATTGTTAGGCATATGACACGTGTTTGAGCAAGCAGGTTATTTGCTATGATTAACAAAGCATTGCTTTTGAATTACCTGCACTGCTTATTCATGAGAAGGCTACTTTTGTTAGGTTTTATCACAAATGAAAAGAAACAAATCTCTAAAAAAGAGTAATGTACAGACAGAAAAGTGATTATGACCAGTTTTTTTTTCATAACTTGCCCACCTGTATCTCTCATCTTTGCTTTGTGTAAATATGATATTACAGTGTCTGTCTCTTACCAACTGGGACACCTGTTTCATAACCACACTGAGATAATGAACTGCTAAAACAAAACATGTTTTGCTGTAATTCGGCCACATACTTTGTTTCTGTCTTTCTTTCATTTTGTTTTTCCTTCCTTCCTATAATTTTCCTTTCCTTTCCTTTATGTCCTTGCTTCTTGTAAGTCCGTTATCATAAAACAACACTTCATTAATAAAGCACTTTACACTGTGTAAACCATTGTTTCCTCATGTCTGCATGAATCACATCTCTTAGAGGTGGCATTGATGCCCACTTTTTCCTCTGCTCTTCCATTTTATTTCTGCTCTCCCACTCACCTCCAAACAGTATAATGTATCTGAGCTGTATGCCATCCCTGTTTTCCCTGTTAGATGATGTACATACATCCAACTTCCAAGCTCTTAACTCATGTCATGGCTATCAATTACATTCACCATTTTGGTAACTCTGAGAGATACTTTGCATCAACCTGATTTGCTCTTCTCTGACTTGTTGAAAGAACTGTTTATAGTATTCTAGAAGCAATTTTAACCATTGTCTTCTGGAATGGCAGGGTAGCGTTAACATCTCGGCTTCCATGAGCTGTGCTGCTGTGGGCAATTTAGGAATTTTTACTATATCTTATTTTAATATATTTTATTCTGCTTATCACATACATAATTAAATGCAAATATTATCAACTACAAAATGGTATATTTGAATTAGAACCCACTTGCCCATCCCAGCTTGTTGTCTTAAATGACCACACTTGTTTGAAGGTCAAGAACCAGCTTTAATGAAATCAACCACAGGATGGCATTTCACTTTACAATTAGTAAATAAAAGCAAACAATAATCACCCTAACTATAGCAATATCCATTTCCAGATGTATCCTACACTCTGTACCCGCCTACCTCCTGTTCCCCTGGCTAATTTCTGAACTTCTCTGAACATGGCCTAAACCCACAGGCCATGAGTCCTGGTAACATGAAATCAGATGACATGGATGCCAGAGTACCAGAAACATGGGCTTGTTCTCCTTGGCACTATTCTATGCTCCAGCAACATAGCACTGCCAAGATGCCTGGACCACCCTCTTATTTTTCTCTTCAGGAGACAATTAACAAATAACCTTGGCAGGAGAGGGGGAGGAGCATCTCCTCAGTCACCAACTGGCCAGCTTACCAGGCAGCCTGCATACTGTATATCATGGCTGCACCACCCCCCACTTACCTAACAGGAACAGGTTGCCCCCTTTTCTTCCTTGGCACAAATCTCCTGCAGTAGAAAAAACACCTTTGCATTGACCAGGTCAAGAGTGTAATTAAGCAAATGAACTCTGTCAGGTCAAAACCAGTCTTTATCCTTCACGTCTTCATGCCTTTAACCTGATAGTCCCAGTCTCACAGCCATTTTTGCCACTTTCTTATCAATGTGCTTCCTGGTATTTTTTATTGGTGCATTAACAGCCTGCCTCCAGACAAATCTGCCAGACATTTCTGAACAGATGGCTTGTGCCCCCCCCCCCCCACAACACACACATAGAAGATGCTTTTAACCTTCAAAAAATCCCTCATTATCATAACTTCTATGACTGATTATTCCCAAATCATTCTCTTTCAGTTGGAGCAGCACTGCTGGTGGTTGGCCAAATTCTTACAACAGCTAACAAACAGTTGCCAACAACTGATCCCAGAAAATGCCCCATCATCCACTCTAGTGCATGTTCTGCCTTGCTCCATCCAATTCTAACTGGGACCTGCCCTGACTGACCACCATTCTTTTTATGAACTAATTAACATGGGAAGTCCTAACTAAGAAATGTGTGTATCCTTAACAAATATATATATATATATATATATATATATATATATATATATATATATATATGTGTGTGTGTGTGTGTGTGTGATTGTGTATGGTATATATATATATATATATATATACAGTTAAGTTGAGTGAACCACCCAAATGTCAACATCTGTTTTGTCAAAGCACTCTGGCTGACAAAACACATGGTCAACAGGTGGGCAAGATCGAAAATCTGTAGAATTGGGGAATATGTGAGATCTTGGAGTTACCATTTATAATTAACAAAGAGTGTGGTATGCAAGGGGGGCTGAAAAAATCATGATTTTTGCATTTTGTTGCTGCTACTGCTGCTGGGGTAATGATCATAGGTTTATAGGAGGTTACTAGTCTAGCGGACATAGAGCCTTTACAAGCCTAACCATCTTATTCTCAAGTTTCCCATTTGTTTATTAAGGTAGTTCACAGAAATAATTTATGAACAGAGCAAGTCTGTGATCAACACCTGCTACCCCTGTCCATGAAGTGCCACCCCAAGGCAAATTTGTGGTCTCCCATCCAATTTTCTAGGTTGCTTTTGAATAGGATCAGTAAGGAGCTCTGCTTTAAATGAATAGGATATATATTCCAGAGAAGAAACAGCCTCTGGGAGACATAGCTGTCTCTCCTGCACGTTCTGCTAATGTCACAAGCTAGGCTGAGATCCCTAGAGTGAGTGACTCTTGTACTATTTGACTTGTGGATGTGCAGCATTTCCATTATGGCAGAGTTTGAGATTGCCCTATGGGCCAGGCACAGGTCACCTCTCAGCAGCCTATAAGATACAGAGTAAAGTGACAGGGCTTTCAGCCTGTCCATGTAGGTCCTGGTTTGGAGTCCTGTATTTTCTTAGTAAGAAACCTCTGAGGTCTCTCCATCTGCTGCAGGTGTCTGGTGATGTACATGCAAAAGGGTTCACAAATGTGCAGTTCACAGAACCAAACAACTGTATATCCAAATACAGAAATGAACACAATTAAATTAGGTGATACTGAGGCATGGCTACAAACAGAAATGCTAAATACTGATATTGAGAATGCTAATGTGAGCCTGCATGTTCCAAACAACTTGAATATATTTTGCGATAAATTATTAAAATGTAGGAAATTAACAGGAAAATCTGCATTTTAAGGAATACATTAAAATAAGACAAGTCGAAAAAGATTTAAGGATATGGACGTATCCTACTTGGCTTATGGAGCATTCCCTATTACACCAAGAGCTGGTAGCATTATATGATAGACATGATGTGAACTTATGGAACTCCTTGTGAAACATAATGTTAAAGAATTGAGCCAACTTTATAGAGAAATTAAAGAGCTAGATGATGCCATCACCCATAATATGAAGTCCACCAGGAAAAATATAAACAAATATTTGGTGCTATTGGCAACATATGTAAGAAAATTCAACAGCACAAGAGTAGAAAGTTGGCTCATGACCACAAAGAATATAACACTAGCAAAGCATATCCTAAACCACTTAGCAGCCAGCAGCAGGATACAGTACACAATGCCAATGAATGCATGTTTGAACAACTTGAACAAAATGGTGATGATGAATTACTCAAGGACGGGCGAGTCCCTTTAGAAGAACAACAATCCAGAAGATCAGAGTGGATTCGCAACTGGGAGTGCAACACCAGATATACCCCATATCCATTATGAACCAACCAGCATATGCAGTGGCAGAAAGGGAGTGGCAACAAATGGAGAAACTGAATAATTTGATTAGACCAACAGCATGTAATATTGTGCCCAATTCCAGAGAAGATTTTTTTCTGCCCACTTATAGTAGATCTGAATTCACTGTGGAACATGTGAACTTATTAAGTAAAGGTTTGATTTTTGTACCTAGTAGAAGACTGAATATTGCAGAGACTATATGTAAATTGAGATTGTTTATTCGCAATCTAAAGTTGGCATTATTTTTTCAGGATACAGACCATACACGAAATGAAGAGAACAGTTTAAGAATGCCTAACCAGTTTAACCCTGAGTTGCATCCAGTTTTAGCGACTTTCCAATACATGTAGGGTTGCCACCTTTCATTGTGGCTAAAACCAGAGTAAGGACACACACCTCGCATCACCTGTAAACCCACTCATTCCGGCCCCCTCTCCCACCCACATTCTGCCCATTTTGTGATGCCATTATGACATCAGCAGGCAGGAACACCCTCTTTTTCCATTCCTGATGCTTGCTTTCAGCTGATTTACTATGCTTTTCTGTAAAAAAGCATAGTTAATCAGCCGATTTAAAAAACTCCAATAGTCTGTTTACTTTTTTGAAACAGATTACCAGAGTGTGTACAGTGTTTTCCGGACTACTGAAGAATAAATTTGATTTCTGGATAGTACAGAAAAAAATGGATAGATGCCAACCCTATGTGTGAAAATGATATTAGATATTTGGTAGAACAACCAATGATGAACTAGCATAGTAATAATAATTTAACAATGCAAGAAAAAAATTTTTGAAGATATCAAAAAGCAGAAATATTTGAGATGGTTAAGACCTGAGAATGGAGGTGGAGTTATAGTTACGAATGAATATAACTATGAACAGAAGATGATGCCTATTTTGTATGATACTATGGATCGATAGGTCACATTACATGAACTTAATATTGCATGCAATAGGATTGATCAATATCTGAAAGATTTATTATTAGGAAATCAGTTACATTGGATGAATTTAAATTTATGGTGGTGAAGCATCCTACATTGCCAGCTATTCATGGTTATCCCAAAATTCATAAAGACACTGAAAATCCACCTTTCTGCCCCATAGTAAGTGTGATGCATTCAAAAACTAGTGGCATAGCCAAGTTTATTGATGTGCAATTAAAAGAACATGTTACGAAGATACCTTCCATTTGCAAAGATGCATGGGTATTTTTTAATAACTTTCAGCTGTTGAACAATACTATTGAAGGCATCTTCATTACTATAGATGTTCATGATTTAGTCAGTAGTATACCACATGACATCAGATTACAGTGGTTTACTGATTATTTAACATTTAATAAGAAAATTGTGGAAGAGAAAACCAATACTTTAGCTACTCTTATGGAGCTTGTACCTTTGTTGTTGTGTCTCTCGGCTTTTCCCGGTTAGGGGTCGCCACAGCGGAACTCCGGTCCACTAATGATTGGCAGTAGATTTTTATGTGCTGAGTTGCCAGCCCTGAAGCACAACCTTCAACGAAGGTATGCCCATTCACGCATGTCTCCACACAGAAGGCGCTCTAGCTGAGAATCGAACAGGACGTCTTACTGTGAGGCGACAACGCTACCGCAGCAGCACCACCGCAGTTCTTATGGAGCTTGTACTACTGAATAATAATATCTATTATGAAGGCCAGATTCTTTTGTCAGTCCACAGGAGTGGCAATGGGGACATCCTGTGGCCTTACATATGCCAACATTATAATAGCTTACTGGGAAGATAAGTTTCTTTATATAAGTGACTTTTTCCAGTATATCAAGATGTATTCAAGATTCTTGGATGACTTAATTATTTGTGGCCAGGGCCTGAAACGTTGATACTTGATTTCATAGCATACATAAATAATACTACAACATTGTTATCGTTTTCTTGTACTATAAGTCATGAGACTATTTCATATCTGAATGTTCAGTTACTAAGGACCATCAGAATAATATATTATTTGCTAAAATCTTCAGAAAACCCACATTTTCCAATGTTGTTTGTTCATTTTGATAGTATCATCCGTACCATTAATAGCAGGCCATCATGAAGGAACAGATGGTACGTACTGCTAGAATGATTATTACAGAAGAAGATTTTATGGAAGAGTGTGCAGATTTGAGTGAATTATTCAAGAATCGAGGTTATCCAGTTAGGCTTATTACCGGCATTAACTCATTCACTCCAATGGAACTCAGGATGTTTGGGCTGTAACTTCAAATGGGCAGACCCTAACCCTTTTGACAGAATCAAATTATGTTCTCACATTTCAAACAAATGTTCATATTTCTGGAACCATATGGGTTATGAAAGAGGTATAAATGGGAAATTCTTCAGCACAGACTATCTTTATAGTTGTGTTATTCTTTACGTTCTAGGTTTTAAACCAAATTCTATAAGTCACAGTAAACACAGTAACTATTACATTTATAACATTTTGTAAACTACTTACAATATCTCAACAACCACTTAAGTTACACTCATACTGTCAGCAGTATTTCATTCATCTAGCTGAAAGTTTTCATATGAGGCTAAGGAGTTCTGTCTGTGTTACTTGATTGTTGAGATATTTAGAAAAATGTGGAAATGATATCTATATAAATTAATATCATAAAAACATCAGTTAATATCTAGTTACCTGCACTAGACAGAGATCAAATATTAATGCAGATGAGTTTGCCATTGTGTAAGCTTTCAGATATATTTTTTAAATCTTGTACATACCATGATTTTGGAATTATTGATACAAATATGAATAAGCAATATTTGATGCCTAGAGGTGTCAGTAGGAGTGAACTGCCGAGGCACCTGGAGGCGTCATTTGGATGTAATGAGTTAAGAAAGAAGTGACACGTAAGAGAGGGAAAGGCTTTTTCCAGCCCATATTATCAAATCAAGTAGTGAATTGCGATGAAGTTCAACGAGAAACAGAAGGTCATGAAATGCAGTTAATGAGATCTAATAATATTATAATAGATTTGGATGAACATACACAAAATAGTCATCACTTGGTTACAACATATAGCAATGACAATATGACAGTAAACCATATAATAAATAAGAATTCATCAATATTTAGACAAGGCCAAGACATTTACAATATTTTGGGGACCCATCTCAAAGTTGTATATAAAAAAGGGAGGAATCTTAAACAAATATTAGAGAATATATCAAAAAATATTTCACAGAGTGAAGGATACATTCATAAATATGGAGCCTGTCCACAGTGCCTTTATATAATGGTGACATCAAGTTGTAAAATAAATAATAAGAATATAATAGTAAAAGGGCACTATAACTGTCAGACAAAATGTGTGTGATATATGCCGCTATTTGTAAATTATGTCAAGCATACTATATTGGGAAGACTGAACATCATCTGAGGTCAAGAATATATGAACATCTTTATGACATAAAAAGAGCAAAAATATCTAATGCTTTATATAAGCACATTTCCCAATATACAGATCACACCTTTCAGTTTATAATACTGTAGAAGGTGCATGCGGATTTAAAGGGTGAGATGTGGCAAACTGTTTTGGAACAAAATGAATTACGCTGGCAAATTTACCTGAATGCCACTATGTATCCAGGTTAAACAGATGTAATGTCTATAGCTAGCATTTTAAAGTTGCATGCCAACTACAGTAAGAGATCATTTTCAAGGTGTCTTGCATGGTTAAACTGCTTATAGTTTTAAAGGCAAATTCTCTTTAAGAGTGTAGTCATGTGACAGTCAAAGCTTATAAAAGCACCTTCACATGCTGATTTTAAAATGGATCTGAAGAAGTTTGAATGTTACATACCGCAAATGAAAGTGCTTATCCTTTGCATTCTTTAACAGTTTTTAACAGAGTATCATTAAATTGCAGGCAATTGTTGGCTTTATATGTTTTTTTCACTAATTTGTGCATTTGGACATGCAAAAGGGTGCATTATACTCTATTAGTGGTCTGATGAGGGTCGAGTACAGTGGAGTTATAACATCCCTTGACCTGGATGCTATGCACTTGCTTATGAGATCCACTATATAGAAAGCTTTCCTTACCACTGTAGAAACTTGGCGGTTAAAATTCAGATTGGTATCAACCTGTCTTCCCAAGTCTTGCACCACTGGGCTGAAACTAATGGGGGTGTTGTCCATATTGTAATTTGTAGGGAATTTCATTTTGCCAAAGAGAATAATAATGCTTTTTTTTTTGCATTTAGTTTTAGACCATGGCATTGACACCAATCATTTGTTTGTGTTAACCCTTCTTGTAATATGTTGACATCATTGGGGGACTAAGTGATTGCTCCCAGTTTGTGATCATTGGCAAACTTGGTTAGACAAAGGCCATCTGCTTTGGCCTGGACTTCTGAGAAATAGGTTCCAAATAGTAAGGGGCCCAGCACAGACCCCTGTAGTACTGCACTGGTGATGGGTCAATTAGTTTAGGTATAGTCACTAATTTTGACAGAGTGTGTTCTGCTGGTGTGCCAACTGTCTACTCATCTTGTAATGTAAGGTTAATCCCTATCTGGGAGAGTTTCTCAATGAAGACAGAGTGGATAATTGTGTTGAAAACCTTGGCAAGATCAAGATAGTCAGTAAGCACTATCTTACCTTTGCCTATGGTGATGTTATCATGCACCAGGTCTCAAAAACAGCATTGCTGACATGAAATTGACCAATCAAAACAAAATAAGGATCATGCTGCTAAATGCTAAGAGCTTAAACCAAAAGCTGCTCTATCGCTAGAAGATGCAGATGTCTGTGCAGTCACAGAAACCTGGTTTAAGTCCTCAGAGAGTACCCTGGCCCTGCAAGACTACAATGCCTTCCACACCTTTAGACTGCAAAATGAATGTATGAAAACAAAAGGAAGCACTGTTTCAATCTATATTATAGATAAATTCACCTCATGTCTAGTTACACTGGACAACTACATGGAGTTACTCTAAGTCCAGGTTATGATGGTTAAGACCACTATTAATTTCCTAGCCAGTTATAGATCCCCTCCATGTCACTATACCCATGAAGCCTACTTAACCAAACTGAAAACAATAAAAATGTTACCGAACACACTGGTTATGGGAGATTTCAATTATCCTACCATCAACTAGGAAACCTACTCTAGCCCAAACTTGCTAGCACAAAAGTTCCTTGACTCTGTGATTTAAAATACCCAGGAGCAAATTGTCCATACCCCAACAAGAGGAACAAACATTGTAGATCTGGTCCTTATCAACATGTCAAACAGGTGCACTACTGCAACTGCTGGACCCTCATTAGTTAAAACTGACCGCAAATCAGTCACCTTTGAACTGACACTAACACCAGAACTCACAAAGGGTGAAATCAGACTAAAAAACTTCACAAAGGCAAACTATACCCTCCTAGGTGAAAGTATAAATGCATTCCAAGCCCCACCCCAAGCTGAAAGTGGTAAATGCATCGAAGCTTACACTAAATCCCTGTGCAATGCCTTCAATAAGTGTATAAGCTTGGCTGTATCAGATAGAATCAAAGCAAGACCCCCAAGTAAAATCAAGCTGCCATGGTGGACTTCCAGCATCAACAAATGCTCGAATAAATGCAAAAAGTTGTTGTCCAAGAAAATAAAGACAAGGATCCAACAATGGAAATACACCCTTCTCAGCCTTAACAGGCAAATAAGACAACGTGTTAAATCCTCCAAATGCTCCATTGCCAGAAACCTAGCAAGTACTGCCAAGGATAACCACAAGGCCTTTTACAGATATGCACGTAAACTAAAGGATAGGACCCAATCTGTGCATAACTGGTGGCTAACGGTATAGCACACAAACTGACCCCACAAAGATAGTGAACCTGCTAGTGGATAGGTTTGGCGAACATTTCACTCCCTTATCCCCTCCTAATGTACAACAAACCCTCCCCCAAACTTCCCCCCAACTTACATATCTGAGGAGCAGGTCCTCAAAGCCCTGTCCAAGGCAAAGAGCATGACATTTATGGAACCAGATGCTGTCCCAGGCTATCTTCTAAACAGAAAAATGAATGAAGGTGCTGCCCAGTAACAATAAAGGCTTTCCTCTTCTGTTAGTGGAAATAATTACTCTTTGACATACCAGAGTCCAACCAGACAATCATTCGAAATTCCAGTTTATTGTTGTACTAATAAAAGTAAAAATAAAAATAAAAACTAATAAAAATTCCCAGATTGAGCGCTTTCATCTCTTATGTGGAGACTTCATCAGAATCTGTTGTAACAAACACATCCTCAGTATAAATAACCATTCTTATTAATCATTGGGAATTTTAGAAGGAAACACCAATATAGAGAGGGTGGTTATTATAGGGGAAAAGAAACAGAATATGGTGGATATGAAGGTTACCAAGAGGTACATAACCATATACATAATCAGCATGTTGATAAAAATGTTAACAGTGAAATCCCTTTAGAGGAGCAGGGACCGAGAAGGTCCGAAAGGATAAGGAACCTAGAACAACAACCCTCATATGCAGCAGTTACGAGGAATTATTATATTCCACCACAGAGGAGGATGGGTTCCCCCAAGACCGACGATATTTTAGTGGAAACTTGCACAAATGATATAAAAAGAAATGATGGATCTAAGGTAGTTATTTTTTCTAAAGATATTTTTTTTTATTTACAACTACACGGATATTGAGGTGAAACAAGAACATTTTAACCTTTTTACAAAAGGCATTACATTTGTTCCAGTTAAAAAACCTGGAATTGATGAAATTTTTTTAGATATTAAGTTATTTACTAGGTAACTGAATTTATTTCATATGTTCAAAGAAAGGAACAGTAATTATAATAGAACTACTCTTAAGAAAGCCAGCACTTTTAACCCCCCTTTACATCATGACATACTTAATTTTGAAAGATGTGTTATGGGTACAATAAGGGAAGGATATAAAAAATACATTCCAATAGTACACAATTTGACCAAAAAAGAAACTTATACCCTGGAACAATTAAGGGACAATAGCAATTTGTGGAATATGAAACCGGATAAAGGTGGAGGGGTAGTGCTGATGGATACATGGGACTACACCAGGAGAATATGTGACATATTAGACAAGGATAACAGGTATACCTTAGTATCTAGAAATGAAGTTAACATTTCCTATAGGAAAATAGACATGATCTTGGAAGATAATTTATTGCAAGGTCTTATAGATAAAGAATTATATAATTTTTTAAGAGTATCAAAGCCAGTTATTCGAGCAATATTTGGCATACCAAAGGTACACAAAGATAAAGAAAACCTTCCCTTAAGACCTATTGTGTCTTCACAAGGTTCAAAAATGCAACCGCTGGCAATTTACGTGGGCACCAAATTAAAAGAATTTTATAAGAAATTCCCTCACATCTTAATAGACTCATGGGACTTTCTTACTAAGATTGGCTCTATACAATATAGGGATAGTATAATTTTTTTGACAGTAGGTGCTAAAGATTTATTTTCAGTGATCCCACACAAAATAGGATTAGACTGGTTCGAAAAAATGATAGTAGAGATGAAAATTTTAACACCTGATGATTTTAAGTTAGTATTGGAAAATATGGAAATTGTACTAAAATACAATTATGTTTACTTCCAAAGTGACTTATACAACCAAACAGATGGGGTGGCGATGGGATCAGCCTGTGTCCCCATCTATGCAAATATTATTATGTTATTCTGGGAAAGACAATTTATTTTCAATTCTACTTTTGATCAATTTATTATTGGATGTTACAGATTTTTGGATGATATTTTTATATTGTGGGATGGACCTGAAGTGAAAATTATATTAACCAGTGTACAGAATTCCTTGAGTTTACCTTTGAAATGGGTGTAGAGGAAACACACTATCTGGATGTGAAACGTATAAAAGATTGTGTTAATAAAAAATGCAAATCCAGAATTTATAGGAAGGACTGTTACTCTGACTCTTATTTACATTTTATGAGTGACCACCCATATCATTCCAAAATGAACACAATAAAAGGTCAAATGATTAGAGCAGCCAGAATGACTTTGGATAGAACAGATTTAATGCACGAAATGGAGACACTACAAAATATGTTTAGGGAGAGAGGGTACCCCGATTACATGATTGAGTTTAACAAAAAAACAGTATTAGATAAATGGGATACGTTATACAAACCTTTACTTACTAATGTAGGTAGTACTGAAGTGGAAAAAAGGTTTAGTATTAGTAAAGACAATGAAGAGATGTTGCCCTATTTGATTTTGACACACTTTAACGGGGTCGGATGGATAAAGAAATGTATTAATAGTGTATAGGGAATGTTTAACAAAATGCCGACTAAAATAGATGTTTTCCAACAACCACTTAGATACGCTTTTAGAAAAAATAGGAATTTGAAAAATATATTTGAAAAAAGAAAAAAATATCATAAGGGGGATAGGTGGAACATGTACTAAATATGGCACATTTAAATGTGGTAGACGTGCACAATGTTCTTTTATAGCAGATACAAAAGAGCTTGAGCTTCCCAGTATAAATATGAGATTGGCTGGGGATAAATATTATAGTTGCTATACAAAAGGGGTAGTATACTTATGTTATTGTAAGACATGTTGGAAATACTACATCGGGAAAACTGAACGCAATTTGAGGACACGTATATATGAACATAATAGAGACATTATTAAGATGAATGACAATAATGCATTATTTAGACATATTTGTACATGTAGAGAAGCTGATTTCAAATTCTGGATACTGAAAGAGGTGGTTAAGCAAGAGAGAGGTGGGGATTGGGAAACCAAATTTGAATTTAAAGAGATGGTCTGGCAGTTAAGGTTGGATTCATGTGGGAATTATGGATTAAATGACCACATATTCATTAAGCCAGCCCTTAAGATTCTGGCTGATGACCCCAAGAGACACCACTAGACCAGCATTTTTTGAGTCACTGGGTTAAGTATCAGTACAATTTCACAGAAAAAATGTATTAATTTTAGTTACAGCTATACATGTACTACACATTTACTACAATTCAAGTAGAATGTATAGGAACATTTTTTGAATAAGTATTTTAAGTGATTTTTTTAGAGATTTTGAGAATTTTAAGATTATTATATATGTATTTTTCAACACCAACATATAACAATTAATATAAATATTTTTTATATATTTCATTCAATATACTTTCTAGATATTTTACATGTATTAGATAGGTAATTATACACCTGTTTTATAAGCGTTCACTATGTATTTATTTATATATATATTATTTTAGGTTTTAGGAAGTATGTATTAGGATTTGTCGCATTAATGGTTTGAAAAGTGTTTATAATATGACCACTGCAAAAGGTGTTTTATAAAAAGTACTAAATTGTCTGCTTATGAACTATATTAGCATCAAGCTGTAATAATTAATGGCCAGCCTATAAGAATTCAAGAGTAATTAACTGATTGATTAATAAGAATGGTTATTTATACTGAGGATGTGTTTGTTACAACAGATTATGATGAAGTCTCCACATAGGAGATGAAAGCGCTCAATATGGGAATTTTTATTAGTTTTTATTTTTATTTTTATTTTTATTAGTACAACAATAAACTGGAATTTCGAATGATTGTCTGGTTGGACTCTGGTATATCAAAGAGTAATTATTTCCACTAACAGAAGAGGAAAGCCTTTATTGTTACTGGGCAGCACCTTCATTCATTTTTTGTTTGAATTTGTGAGCTATTCCTGTTTTCTAAACAGGTTAAAACATGAACTAGCATCACCACCAAATACCCTTTTCAATCATAGCCTAACCACAAGCTTTATTCCTGCAGAATGGAGAACAGCTGCAGTTATTCCCCTCCACAAAGGGGGCCAAGCAACAGACCCAGGGAATTGCAGACCCATAAGTCTGACCAGCCTTATATGTAAGGCCATGGAACGTATAATTTTGGACCTCATAAATAAAGACATAGGTGATCTCCAAATCCTGGATCCTACCAAATTTGACTTTGTGAAGGACAGATCCTGCCTGTTAAATCTGGTGGATTTCTTTGACACTGTGACAAAGGCCATTGATGAGGGCAAATCTCTGCACACACCATACCTTGACTTGGCAAAGGTTTTTTTTTTACATAATCCCACATTCAGGAATTACTGATAAACTTAGAAAACTGAATGTAAACCCCTTCTTTGTAAGATTGTTTTCCAACTGGGTCACAAACCAGACACACACACTATCAAACTGGGTGACTCCACATCAACCAGTAGACCTGTTACCAGTGGGGTGCCACAGGGGTCAGTGCTGGGCCC
The DNA here is from genome assembly GCF_019279795.1 of Protopterus annectens. NCBI lineage: Eukaryota > Metazoa > Chordata > Ceratodontiformes > Protopteridae > Protopterus > Protopterus annectens. The sequence continues at coordinate 956,979,790 of NC_056741.1, read as the reverse complement.
CCTACTGTTTGGTATATATTTCTCAGAAGTTCAGGTCAAAACTAAAGGGTTGTGGCTGACCAAGTTTGCAGACAACAGCAAACTAGGCGCAATCATTGAATCCCCAAATGAGGTCAGTATACTCCAGGATGGTCTCACACAGACCAACAACTGGCGTGTTAGCAATGGTCTGAAACTGAATGCAAAGAAATGCATCATCATTCCCTTCAGCAGAAACACTGTCCCTTCACACTATCAAATCAATAACAATAGTCTAAGTACCCATGAAGTGGTTAGGGACCTGGGATCATAGGCTGACCATGACCTTAACTTTGACTGCTACGTGTCTACCATTATAAGGAAAGCTTTCCACGCAGCTCACTTGATTAGTGAAGGCATCACCTCGAGAGCAAAAAAATGTATAACCCCCTATGCTTGGAACTTATCCGGCCCATAATTGAGTATAATGCTCCATTTGGTATGTACCATACTAAGCACATACAGCAATTAGAGATACCTCAGAGGTTTCTAACAAAAAAGATCAAGGGCCTCCAGCATGTGCCTTAAATGGACCGACTAAAAATCCATGTAACTACACTCCATATCATTTAGACTTCTTAGGGGAGACTTATGCCAGGCCTGCAGAGCAACACAAGACCCAAACCTAATGAACCTACATACGTTAATCAAATGGGTCTAAGGCTACCTTTTCCAGGGACTTAAATATGGTCTGTGACTTAAATAGGATATGCTGGAGGGACAGATTTATCTCCCAATGACCACCACATCTTTGGAACTGGCTAAATATTCATGTGAAATAGAGCACCTCTATGACACAGTTCAAGAGGAAGCTGGATGAGTGGATGAGGCACTGTAAATTCTTACAGGGACTAGTACCCACAACCCTCCTGGACATGGGCAGTCATTACTAAATGCAGTCTGGGGTATTGACTAGTACCTCTATGATATTACATTGAGTTGAAACAGCTAGGCATAAAATGACCTCCTGGTTATTAGGATCATGCAAAATTACTAAGCTATCTCCTATGAATAAACATGATCTACCCTTAATGAAACTAAACTGTGTTGGGTTCAGTATTTTGAAGTTGCCTATGTCCTTGTTGATAAGGTCCATGATCATACTTTTCATGGGCTTACAGATGAGGCTGGTCAGACTTATGGGTTTGTATTTCCCAGGGTCATTTGATGCCCCCTCGCATTGGGCAGGGGGATTACTGTTGCTGTTCTCCATTCTGCAGGAACATAGCCAGTTCTCAAGCTATAAATAAAGAGAATGCCAAGTGGGTCAGGTAGGTCTTGTTTCAAATTATTTAGTAAATAGCCTGGGATATTATCTGGTCCCAATGAGGTCATGCTTTTGGCTTTGGTGAGTGCAGAGATGACCTAATGCATGCATAGTGCCCTGTCATCATTTGCATTGTTGATTTTTTTGTTGTTAACATTAACAGCACTGCTGTTTGTCTATTTTGATTTAAATTATATATGTGTGCTCATACGCGCATGTATATGTGTGTGTGTGTGTGTGTGTGTGTGTGTGTGTGTGTGTGTGTGTGTGTGTGTGTGTGTGTGTGTGTGTGTGTGTGTGTTTTAATGGTACCTGGTACAGACTCTTTCTAGGCCTCTCTGCCAGCTGCTATATTTTTATCTTTATCTGAAATGCAGCAGAAAAGCCTTTGACCTCCATCTCCCCACTCATTTTATGATGTCAACCTACACATTGCCTTTCCAAGATCTGTAGCCCTATCTATCCTAAAAGAGCAGTAGGAGAAATAAGTTGCCTCCAATCCTTGACTTGGTAATACTTGCTTTAGTCAGATCTTTTCCTGCTTCCCTGTGATTGGTCTACCTTTTTACATCTAAACGATGAGTTCATTGGGCCCTATATCAATGGACACCCAACGTAGGGTGGTTAGCCATGGCACTAGGTATTTTCTTTCTATGATTTTCCAGATTAACACCTGCTGCCTCCAGATCATTTTTGGAGGAACAAGGCAGATCTACATCCTAGCTCCAATTACCCTGAGATCTCTCCATCTTAGGCCTTTGTCCTGCAATGTCACTGACTCCCATTGTGCCAGGTGTCCTACACATAAGGACCCATAGTACATAGAAAAACACTGGCCCATGCTTTGAAGTTGCAGTAGCTTCTGATGATTGACCAAAACAAATGTGCAGAAAGTGTTCAATCAAGAGATACAGACAGGTTCAGCTAACCGCTTTTGAATAACTTATTCAAACCAAGAATTTATGCACTTTCGTCTATACAAAAAGTACATTTGGACTGCTTCAGAAATAAATAAAATCATCAATTCATCAGTAAATAACCTTATCCCTTAAAAAAATCAAAAACAGACAACTTTTTAAAGGTAAATCTGTAATTCCATCAAATATAAAACCTTCCTGTTTTAATATAAAACCATCAATAATAATACTAATAAATAAATAAAACACTAAAATATCAACACGGTGAATCTAATGAAAAATATTTGTAAAATATTGTAATATATGTTGAACGGAAAAAATGAAATATTACTAAAAAGAAGTTATGTACTCACCATAATGTTCCATCTGAGTAGGTAACTTCATTTGTCAGCAACCTGTGGGGATCCGAATTGGATCCGAGCCGGCAGCTTTATTCAGCTAAGAATTGTAATTGTAATTGTTTGCTGAAATGCACCCTGTTGCTGTAGCAAATGTCTTCATTTGTAACAGCAATATTTCTAATATGTCCCTATATGTGCCCCCCCCCCTTTTACAGCTTTGTACAGGTTTCTTGCACTAACAGGTTGAGAGGGATGGTTCTGATGTATAACTGCACTGCATTTTATTTACATATATATATATATATATATATATATATATATATATATATATATATATATATAAATCTTCCTTCCTTTATAGTTTTATATATGTATATATTATGACTCTGCTTTTTCATATATATGTTTCATCAGATACACACACACACACACACACACATATATATCTACATATATATATATATATATATATATATATATATGTGTGTGTGTGTGTGTGTGTGTGTGTGTGTGTGTGTGTGTGTGTGTGTGTGTGTGTGTGTGTGTGTGTGTGTGTGTATGTCTATATACAACACATGACTGGTTCCACAAAGCTTTATCCCTAATGTTGTATGCCTCTATTGCATGATATGTTTGGAAAAGCAAAAGTTGTTATTGCAACTCAGATGGTGTAGTGGTACCTTCCCCTAACTATAGTGTTCAGCAACACTGGTTTGACACTTAGGACTTTTGTTTTTTTTTAGTAATGTTAAATGACCAGAATGCATGATATGTTTGTTAAAGCATTAAACTTTTTCACAGCTCAGATGGTGTAGTGGTATTTTACTGTGATTGTAGAGGACAGCATACCGGGTTCGAGACTTAGCAGCATTGATTATTTTGTTGCTGCGCAGAACAAGGTCTGAGGGATACATAGTGATTAAGGCATGTTTAAGCATATTATACTTATAATTTTATATTATAAAATAATATTTATATACACATTATAATTTTACATTTACCTTCTATGACATCCCCTATGTGCTTTCATTAAATTATATTCTTGTGTGATTATACTGTATTAGGCACTTGTGTTTATATGGGGGTTTCACACCTTTTCTACACTGACATCTCACTTTTGGAACTGCTACACTACCCTGGTTGACAAAAAAAGTTGCTACATAATTTAATTTTACTAAAATAATTTATCACTACTTTCACATAGGAAAACACACTGCCTATCTTGGGACTTGAACCATGAATGTGTGTATATTAAGCCATGACTCTAACTACAACACTACCTCAGCATGGAAGTTTTATCTGTCTATGTGCATTTAGCTCCTATGGGATGTTTAAGCTATGCTAAGCAGACAGCCATAATGTGCACATCCACTTAGCTACACTTTAACATTCCTTAGGCTAGTGGAACAATAGTTATAGTATTATTATTATATTATTAGGTTATATGGGTGTGTGTTTTAGTGTTCTGACAACTACTTGGGACTGCAGTCGTGATATACTGGAATTGATTTTACTTTCAGGCTTCTATCCGTCAGGGACTCCTGCTAATACATATCCTGTTTTCTATCAACTTTCTAAGTGTGTGGGGCAGTTTTTCAGGTGTGTCCCTAATGTAGTTTTATTCCCCCCATCATTTGTGCCTTTGTTAACATGAACTGCTGTGAGGGAATGTTGCCATACATTTGCTTTCAGAATTCTACCCTTACGTGATTCATGCTGCTGCATGACCTGTTCTCTATCAACTTTCTACGTTTGTGGGGCTGTGCTTGTGCTTCTTCACTTTTGGGGATTTATCCCCTGTTATGTGTGTATTGGCACACATTTCCTGCTTTAGCAGGTTGCAAAAGTGATGCACGGCACTTTAGCAATCCAGGGGGTGTGTCACAGAGCCTGTAACACACCCCATGCTTTGCTTTCTTATTGCTGTTTTTATTTCAGAATCCACGGACACTGAAATTATCATTTTTATCATTTCAGTGTCCGCAGACACTAAAATACTGGCATAATATTAGAGCAAAGCTCTAATGTTATGCCAGTTTGGCTTAGAAAGTGCTGTACGGCACTTTCTGAGTGCAGGGGGCCTGTTTAGTGTCCGTGCACTACTCGGGCACGCCCCCTGCACTCGTTCAGAGTTCGTGTCAGTGTAGATTATATAGCAGCGTGCCTTCATGCATATGCAAGGTGCGCTGCTGTTCTAAATGGACATGAATCACTCCATGCAAGAATAGTCTTATTCTTGCACAGAGCTTCTTGAATCATGGGGACAGAATATAATGCATCAGGTACCAAACACCATACTTTTTGATCCTCCCTGTTATCATAGGATGCTCTACATTGGACCCATTACTCTTTAAGATATTTTTCAGTAATCTGCATACCGCTTCAGGCCCCTCCTCATTTATTCATTTATTCAGTATGCAGGCAATGCCACCTTTTCTTGTTACCACTATTCATTAATTAACTGCAAGCCATAATCCATGAATCACACTCCTCATTCAATCTTTGGTGATAACAACATGATGTTATATTCACTTCTAAAAAGGCAAAAGTCATGCGCTTCCTATCATGATCCAGTGTGTCATACATACTAATTTTTCTTTTACTGCTTTCAACAATATTATCTTGGATATTGTCCCAAATACCAAATACCTCAGAGTTACTGTGGTCAATAACTTTGAAGCTGACCTCTATATATCCATCATCATAAAATAAGTCATCAAAGACTAGATGCCATATATAGAACCAAACTGTATCGCTCAGAACATGCCCAAAAGGCTGCAGCTTATTCTTTTCTCCTGAGCTGTCTATTCTATGTTACCCTAATCTACACTAACCTTCACACCACTGAACAATGCCTAGAGCAATACTATAATCTGGAGTTTTTTTCTGTTTTCAAAACTGTTAATGTGAACTGTAAACAACTCCATAACTATTGACCTTGCAAATTAACAATGCAGAATTGTGCACTCATGCACATTTTCACTCATGCCTTTCCATCTCTATACATTTCAGTAGCTTTGAGTCTCTGTCAACATTAATTCTTCGTCTCTTTCTCTTCTTGCACAGTATTGGCCAAATTAATAGAAATATCGACAAATAATGGAAATGTCTTAGTTTTATACAGTGATTTTCACTCTGGCTTTTTCAGAAATTCACAAAATCATTTTTTTAATAAAAAGCTGCTTAGGTCGAAATTAGTTCATTTTACTTACCTACTTAAAGAGAAATGACATCATAATGATGCTGCTCCATAGTCTTAAAAATGGATAAGTTGACGACTTAACCCCACAAAAGCATGCAAAAGTAGAGTTTCTGATCAAAGAAAGTGTTCCTGGTTCAGAAATTGCCAGGAAGATTGGAGTTAGCCAGCCATCTGTTAGCCAAATTTGGAAGAAACTGAATACCGGTGAAGAGTTGTTGCTTAGATGTTCTGGCAGATGTGGTCGCAGAAGGTCCACAACTCCTCAGGATGATTCTTATCTGAATCACAAGGCATTCAGAAGATAGTAGCAGGGGATGCTGGAACAACAGGGTGGTACAGTGAGTTCCAGAACTGTTTTATGGAGACTTCTGGATGATAGGCTTTGAGCTTGCCAACCTCTGAAGAAACAGAAATTGTTCAACCAAATGAAGGCAAAAAGACTGCACTGGGAGAAAGAATTTCAGATCTGGTCAGAAGAAGATTGGGTATGGGTTGTTTTCAGTGATGGGAGCATAATACAGTGTTCAGATCAGCAAGTAGAATATGTCAGATGACAATCTATAGAGCAGATGAGGGACAATTGTACTGTTCAGTGCGTTAAGCACCCTGCTCAAGTGATGGTGTGGATCATTATGAGCATTTTTGGCACAGGTCAGCTCTACCTTATTCAGGGAAATATGAAACAATAACAGTACAGAACCATACTACAGCAACATCTCCTCCCTTGGCTGTATGACTGAGCAAAGAAGAAGGGATTTAATGGGACAGGAGACTTTATCTTCATGCACAATGGTGCCCCATGTTGCAAAGGTCAAAAAGTGACAAGTTTCCTTGAGGTCCATGGTATTGAAGTATTACCATGGCTGGGTAACAGCCCAGATATGAATCCAATAGAGACCTTGTGGGCTATTCCGAAGTCAGAGATGAAGAAAAAGACCATAACAAACAAGCAGCAACTAAGTGAAGACCTCATTTCAGCTTGGCCGTGCAATGCTTCCATTACTGAACATTGCCGTGAACTTGTTCATTCCATGCCTCAATGAGTTCAGTTCTTGGTGCCAAAGGGTCATTCACAAAATATTAGAACTTTGTAGTAGAACATTTTCTCATATAACATGGGGTGGTGCAGTGGTACAGTGGCTAACGTTGTCACCTCACAGCAAGAGGTTCACCAGTTTGATTCTTGGCTGGGGTGCCTTCTGTGTGGAGTTTGCATGTTCTCCCTGTGCTTGCGTGGGTTTCCTCTGGGTACTCTGGTTTCCTCCCACATTCCAAAGACATGCATCTGGAGCATTTCTCCCCAGGCCTCTGCTGAAAACAGGCTCTGTGGAACCTAGTCGGACTTTCCTGGTCAACAAATCATAAATAAAAAAACATGGGTTATATTGTTTATCATTTAATATACTCACATTGAGTTATATGGTGGATCAAGAATAAAAACATTTCTATTAATTTGGCTAACACTGTACTCTTGGTGCCACTCTTCCACAAGTGACTTACCCTAACTACTCCTTCACTGACACACCCATTTTTTACTTTTGCGTTTTTGACAACAGCTAATTGTCACACACACCTAACTCATATTGTATCACTTTTAGTTTAATCTTGTCATTTCAGCTATGATACCTATCCAATGGTCCAGTCATTCCATATGTCTTATTGCTTACCACCCTTATTATAGTGGATTTCTCATTACACTTTGTCATTTTTCATCCCATCCTAACATAGGTTCATAGGTACATAGATTAGTACTAAGCTAACTGCCCTTGTGAGCCATTATAAGCCTAGACAATTATCCCTTGTGAGACTCAAACCCTGCACCTTGTGTTTGTAAGGCAAACACCTTAACCATTAGGCCACCCTCCCAACCCCTCCCAATACTTATGTTGATATTACTTCATCCAACAACTTCCTTTTGTGACCACTTTGATAACACTATTTTTATAGTAGATATACTTTCCTCAGTTGATATTTCTTTGAAGAATATATCCTGCAAGTGCTTACACAAATTTGTTTTAGGTTACCACCTTTATTATTGCATTGTCATCTTACTCACAGTGGTTGCTCTTATCTTAGATTGATGTTTTGTCTTGGGAGCACTGCTGAAACAGGTGATATAGATTACTCTTTTATGTATTACCTTCTAGTTTACATTGAATCTGTAATCACTATATTTCAGATATTGTTTGTACCTATGAAATTCCTATTATAATCTTCTTGAATGTTTTGCTTTCACTAATTTATTTATTTTACTTATTTAACATTTGTTTACCCAGAAAGTCCGACGTGGAATGAGCGATTTTCGCTTAGACATGACTTCATCCTTTATTTCTAATGCTTGATGTTTCTTATACCCCCGCTGCTCAAATTCATCAGCTAGTATGTCTAGTTGTCTATTACAAGTGATATCTATAGCATTAAGCCTACTGACTCTGGCCATTTGATTTCTCATGATGTTTCTAAAAATGTGTGGGGGATGCATGCTATCTGTTGCTAAATTTGTGTTCTTTTTTACTTGCTTCTTATATAAGGAGGTTTCTAATCTACCTCCATTGTTCTTTTCTATGTGAATGTCAAGGAAATATATGGCTTTATAGTCAACTTGTTCTTTAAATGTTAAAAATGCTATGTATTTCTTCTATAAATTCATTTAATCGACACAATGGACCATCCTAAATGAGAAAAATGTCATCCACAAAACGCTTGTAGTATGACAGATTCTTATTAATGTATTTATTGGTTGCATCCATAATATTGTCCTTTTCCCACATACTCATGACTATATGTTAAGAAATTATCATTTGCAACTAAACAAACAGTTAACAACATAACATTTACAATAATCTACAGAAAACACTCGGGTACAATGTCATAAAAGGAATAATGCATTCAATTATGTTACAAAGAACAACAAAGCAGTAGTTCACTTAAGAAGAAATATGTAGGAACATATAGGTGTGGGAAGTATGTATGCTGTAAACATATATATACTAGTAAGAGTTTTATAGATTCCTTGAGACAGATAGAATTTTTTATTAAAGCCTATGGAAACTGCAATACTAGCAACATTATTTACATGACAAGATGTGTGCTATGCACAACGTTCTATATAGGAAAAACAAACAAATGAGCAGCATGTGTTTAAATTTTTAATTTTAGAAAATGTTTCTCTACAAAGAGAAGCGGGGACATCAAGAACTATACTGAAAGAAAGGAAAATAAGTGAATACTGCACTTTAATGCATGTACCCCCCCCCCAGGTCTCAATGAAATACTTTCTCTTAAACCTGAATTAAATCACTTACATAATTATATTAAGTGAAGATACTAAACATTGTATCAGTATTTTAATGTGTTTTGTTTCTGGTTTTATGTTTATGCTTATATGAGTATGCATATTTGAAGCTCATAAAGAAATACACCTTTAAAAGTTAATGATTTTAACTAGATGATTATTCAATTAATGTATTACTTTGTAAGTATAAAAACAGTTAGATGAAAAGTACAGATGCTATCACCTGAAGAAGCAGATACATTCTGTGAAAGTACTCAGTACTTGTGTTATTTGTTGGAATAAAGGAAGTTCTTTCAGCTTGCTGCATTTGGTCATCATTTGTGGACATTTTATTGCATTGGATTGACCAACCAACTTGGAACTTGTTTCTAATTTTAAACCAGAATATACACAAATCTCCTGCCAGACATGCTAACACAGATGATAGTGTTTTCATTTTTTTCACACATATATTCATGCATTCCCATGATTCAGCCTACAAAATTCATTTTCTCTCATATGTAAAAACATTTGGTTAATTACATACCAAGCATGACAGTAAAGCTATCAGCTCTAATATAGGCCTTGAAATACAAACTGAGGCAGCTGATACCTGTCTTTGATAAGTATTTTTGTATGTTTAAGATATTTCTGAAGTTATTACTTTTGATTACATAGCGCCATAGGATGTTCAAGACTACTGTCACCACTATGGCTTACTAGACTGGACAATCCCTATCATGGAGGCAATGCCAGTCAACCTCGGGGTGAATTTATGAATAGCCATCCAGTTAACTAGTCCGATTTGATGATGGATAATCTATCACAATGCTTTATCTAAAGGGGATGGGGGGCTGTTCAATAGATTAATGAGTACTGAGTAATGAACCTGTCTCCACAGCTTGTTTTATTGATCTGGTGAGGCAGGTTCAGATCCTGTCTTCTGATGTTTGTGGGACTGTTTATTGTAAAGATATTAAAACATCTTATTGGGTCTCTGAATGCACAGAAGGTAAAACGTAAAACTCTTCTGAAGAACTCATGCAACACAAAAGGAAGGACAATGCATCTAGTCTTTTCTAGTAGCTTAAGGATTTTAAGACATTGATCTTCTTTGTTAGGAACCTCTATGGTCTATCTAACTGTTTGATAAGTCTAGTTAGTTGTATCCCAAAAAGGACAATGTAGTTTATAATTGGTCTGATCAGTGCAGAGTGCAAAAAGACAATAACCTATTTAGATCTGGATGATGTTCTCTTGATGATAAACTGCTGCATGTAGAAGGATTCCTGAAAATCATTGCTACATGGTGATCAAAGGAGAGGCAATTATCTACACTGCTTTATAGGTTTCTAACTACTTTTTTATTTTGAAGTGGGAAGTTGTCAGTGGTATATGCAGTGGTTTGTCTGTCAAAATGTAATGATGTTTCATTTTTTTAGCATTTATTCTAAGCCCATTTTCAATACACCAGGTATTTATAAGTGTAAGTTCCCTCTGGAGGGTTTCTTTGTCAGACAGAAAGACAACAATGACTCCTAGTTTACATTCATCTGCAAACGTGGCTAGTCATACTTGTTAATGTTTTGTCTGTAGGTCAGAGAAGTAAAAAATGAACAAAACAATCCAACCTGTGGGACTCCACTGTTCACCTCCATGTCCTGTGCCTCTGCCACCTACACTGAGAGTGTTCTGTCTTTTAACCAATTTGCTATTGCATTTATCACATAGTTTATTTGTAATGCATTTAGTTTATTAATTATACTGTTAAACTTATGGGGGATGATATCAAATGACTTGACCAGATCAAGGTAATATTGGTCCCCTATTAAAATGTTGTCAATTGTAATACCAAGTACTGATGAAATGAAAAAAAAAGATTGACAATCCAGGACAAGAATGAATCTAAAATATCACTCCTCCTTTAATCATCTTTTCTTCAGGGGGTGCAAGCCACTCTGCACCTCTTACATCCCCTGACCATATATATAATTCTGAGATCAGAATACATTGGAAAAAAACAGAATATATCATTGGACTTGGTTTGTATAAGTCCATTTTTTTTGGTCACTCTGTCTCTCTTTTATGACTCACTCTAGAGGGATGCAAATTTTCAAATGATTAGCAGGTAAAATATGTGTACATTGTTAACTGCTGTCAACAGTTTTGAGTTACCTTCTTGATCTAACTTTTCAAAAACCAAAGTGCTGCAAATCTAACCAGATGAAATTTTTAGTGTCAATGTAATCAAGTCTGTTATAATGTGTTCCATGACCTTACAAATGATACTAATCAGGCTGATAAGCCCGTCATTTCCTGGGAGAGTAGTAGGCCCACCTTTATGGTGTGGCATCACCAGTACTGAGTGCCAAACTTCCAGGACTGAGGCTGTAGCCAGATCCAGGTTATATAGCTTATGTAGAGGTTCTTCCAGGGCATGTTTGGTATTTTTCCTCAAACAGCTTATCTGGTCCCATGGAGGATGTTTTTTTTTATCTTTGCTTCACATTCAGTACATGTGCTTTAGTGATGATAGCGGGTGAGAGATATGGGGATAGTAGGACTTTGAAGAGTGAATTATATTCAATTTGTTAACTAGTAAATTGGTAATACCTACTGGCTCTGAATAGATTTTTTTCTTTTAGTATGAGTGCTATACATTAATGAGTGTTGTGTCCTTGTTTCCTAAAATAACTAAAAGGCCTGGGTTCGAATCCAGTGTGTTGCACTCCAATTACATGCTTGTGGATGCAACAAATAATGAGTCTTGCAATTTTAACCAAAACAGGTTGCTGCTACTGCATTCACTCCTACCCATCTTAGCATGTTAAAGGCATGTAGGTAGGGACAAAATGCACAAATATGTATAGGCTATCTATATGTTGCTTACCACTGTCCAATTGGCACTGTTACATGACATATGTACCTGAAGCACATGCCTCACCTGGACTGTTATGGATACCCTCACCCTGGCTATGCTGTAACAACAGAGTTGACACTGCTGCCTCACTGACACATACAGCTTGCTGTCCTCCAATGTGTTCACACTCCTCATTAGCACCCTTGGGAAAAAAGCAGCAGCTGCAGCCTGCAACATATGTAGCAATATGTTCAGGCACCTACTACAGACCTAACGTACCTCACAACCATTTATAACAAAGAATCCACACATCTATACATAAAGGGGTGGGGGGCCAAAGGTCAAGTGACAGGGACATGTGTCACAGTCTTCCCCTGCAAAAATACACAGCTGATAAACCAGCAGCTACTGCAGCCACATGCATTTTCTGATGCCTATAAGAAATGAAACTCACATCTGTCTTCCCCCTTACTGGGATCAACCCACACTGTTTAACACTAACTTGCCACATATTCAGAAAGTCTGTTCACAATGGCCAAACATAGCATGCAAAACTGTGGACATACCACATAAATCCCAACAGTGGACAATATTTCTACCTACCCTGTATGATGCTATAGTCTCTACACCTCCATAATGTCCATCTCACTGACTAGAAAAGGGGCCAAGGCCTACATGAAGCCTTAAATATAGCACTGTTGTGCCATGCCAATGGCTAATGAAAGTGCAACCCAGCTGTTCTGGATGTAATTAAAAAGTCTGAGCCACAGATTGGTGCACAGGCAATCACCTGTTCATGAGCATCACCTGCAAAAGGCAAGCAGCTGCCTATGCTAAGCAGGTCTGTGACTTTCTTTACAAAGACAGACTGCGATATCATAAGCAATATTCTTCAGGATTTATGCAAAAAAGGAGTACAGCACTCTACAAGGTATGTAATAGAAGTCCCCAGGTAATGGCATGCAGATGGGAGAATTCAGTTATGGGGAATAGATATTACAACAGTAGGCCAGTAGTACATATATTGGAATGACATGTTGCTGAAAGTCAGCTGTCCAGTACCTACAGTCGTCCCTGTCAACTCTGCCTGCTGTGATGTGGATCACAGCTCTGGCCCTCTGAGGCCCTCCTACAACATTTGGCTCCTGTAAGAATGCTACTGGATTGTGTGTTACACAATAGTGACAGTAAGTAATGGTGGACACAGCTGGCTTATCACATGATGTACTGTCATTTAGCTCCTCTCCGTCTGTGAGTGTCACACAGGAAGAGTTCAAACATTGTACAGGTGTCCTTGACTGTCCCTGTAGTACTCTGGCTACGTCACAGTGTACTCAGCATCCTTATCTCATCACTTGAGAGGTATGGCTAGCATACCTGGTGACCTCCTACAGCAGGACTTCAGGTCATAGACAGTAGTAGTGGGGGGACACAGAACCGACCTCAGTGACAGAGTGTAGATATTGAGCTTACAAAGTAAGGGAATGCATACAGTAACAGATATTATGCTACCATAACTGTTTTCTGAGGGTTCTGGTGTGTGACAGCCAGATTCCCCACAGTCTGACAGCAACCATTACATATTGTCCAAACGTTTGCCAGGTATCCACATTTTTCTGGCAGAGGGTCCACATATATCAGACACATGTACACATTCTGCAAACATCTGTGTACTGCAGACATTGAACACCTACAGGGACCATAACCTACAGCATGTTTGCAGTGCTGTCATTGTGTCAGATGTATGTTGTTGGATTGTCCACTTATACTTGTAGTAACACTCACCTATTTGTCGGACGGTGGCTGTATGACATGGTACTGCAACGTCACCCATAGGGGACAAACCATAGTAAATGGCATTGCTGGGTGTCTAGACATAACAACACACTCCATCACAGCATACAGAGCCATAACCGGTAATCATAGGATCATAGGAGGTTACTACCCTATTGGCCCTGAGGCCTTTATAAGCTAGCCAAGGGTTTAGCCCATGTTTATAGAAGTCAGCACCTGATGGCCCAGTACAACTGGGACATGGGTGGAATCTCAAAGGTGTAATTCCTGTTTCACATCCAGTTAACCAGGTTGTGTTTGAAAAGTGGTAAAGAGGTACTCTACTTGATGTGGAGAGGGAGTCTATTCTACAGATGGGGTTGTCTCTGGGACACAAATCTGCCCCACCAACAAGTCCTGTTGATGTCACAGTGCAGATTGAGGGCATGTGTGCTGTTTATTCGAGTGGAGCTTCACTTGTGGATATGCAGCATTCCCATCAAGGTGGGGTTCGTGATCCACTTGTATGCCAGACAGAGGTCACCTCTGAGGAGTCTGTATGAGACTGAGTAGAGGGATCAGGATTTTAGCCTATCAGTGTATGGTAGATGTTTGAGGCCCTGGATTCTCCTGGTGAGGAAACTTTGTGGTCTCTCCAGCTGCAGCATGTGCTTTGCAATGTACATGCCAAAAGGGGCATTGTACTCAATAATGGGCCTTATAAGGGAAGAATACAGGGAAGTTATGACCTCCTTGTCCCTGGATGAGATACCCTTACTTATAAGGTGGGCCATGTAGAAGGTTTTCCATACAACAGATGCAACACGGTGGTCAAATGTCAGGTTGCTATCAACCTGTGTACCCAAATCCTTCATGACTGCTTATGTGCCTAGGACATTGTTAATAATGCGATAATTTGTGGGGACGTCACCATCCCCAAAAGGGATGATGATGCATTTTGTGGTATTCAGCCTGAGGCCATGTTTCCGACACCAGTCATTTGTCTGAGTAAGACCCTCTTGGAGGATGTCCACATCACTAGTGGATTTGGTGACAGCACCCAGCACACAGTCATCTGCATACTTGGTCAGCCTTAGCCCACTATTGTAGCCCCTGCACCTCAGAAAAGTATATCCCAAATGACAGAGGCCCCAAGATAGAACCCTGGGGTGCACTGCTTGTTACGGGTCCACTGCTTGAGGTGGCTTCCCCTGTTTGGACTAGGTGGGTTCTATCAGTGAGCCAGTTTGCTACCCATCTGGTAATATATGGATTGCTGCCTAATTCAGAGAGTTCATCTATTATGGCCAAGTGTGAAATAATGTCAAAGGCTTTGGCCATGTCAAGGTAGATGGTGTACACCGTTTTCCCCTTGTCCATGGCTATGGTGACTGTCTCAAAGAAGTGGACCAGATTTAACAGACATGCTCTCCCCTTGACAAAGCCAAACTGTGTGGGATCGAGTGTGTGTGGAGGTTGGCAATGTCCTTGTTAATGAGGTCCATGATAATCCATTCCATGGCCTTGCAGATCAGGCTAGTTAGGCTGATGGGTTTATAATTTTCTGGATTGGTGAAGGCTCCACCTTTGTGCAAAAGGATGACAGTGGCTGTCCTCCACTCAGATGGGACAAAGCATTTGGTTGAATAGGGTGACTAATGGTGCTGCAAGTTCCTGCCTGAGTTCATGTAGGATCCAGCCTGGGATGTTATTGGGCCCCATGGAGGCTGTATGTTTTGCTTTGAGAGAGCAGTGATGACCTGTTCTGTAGATATAAGGGGAAGGGGGAAGGTACTGTGGATGTACTGATCTGCAGATGGGGGAACAGAGTGGTGAGATTTTCAATTAATCTTTCAGCCTGTAAGTGTGCTATACCTATGGCATTTGTATATGTGGTGTCTTTAACCACCACTTCTGAACAAATCTGGGTGCTTCCTTTGAGGTTACAGACATTTGTGCAGAAGGACTTATGATTGCCTGTAGCAGATGTTGCCAATTTGGACTCAAGGTTTGCTTTGGAGGATGACAGTAGTGCTCTTATTTGCTTGTTCAGGCAAAGGAGACATTGCTTCCAATTGGACACCTGCTCCTTCCTGGTCTTGGGCAGTGATGTTTTCCTGTTGTTATACAGTCTATTTATTGTAGATGTCCATTAGACAAGTTTGCTTATCCTTGCAGAGGATGATGTAGTCCTGATGGGTATTCCTGATCCATACTGCTTTGGTGTAGTTTTGGATATTGGTGCCAGTTCCTACAGAGGAGAAGGGGGCTGTGAAGCTGTTTCTACTATCCCTAAAGAGCCTGTAATCAATTTTGGAGACATTGCTACATCTCACCCTAGCTAGATGGGTAGTATGAGAGATGGTGAGTTTAAAAGTGACCACATTATGGTCGGATCTTAGCAAGGAGAATTATACTGTAGGGATGTTGCCATGGTTACTCATGTTGTTTAATACCATGTCCAAGATATTTACACCTCTTGTGGAGGTATCATCTAGCTGCTCAAAGGTGTTTCCATTGACAAAAATCTACGTATCTTTGGACATGTCTGTTCTGGCATGAATAGTTCTTCCAGTCTAAGTTTGGATACTTAAAGTCACCCAGGATAAAGATGAAGGGTTGCATTCTGATAGAGTTAAACAGGTGCATATAGGCTGACTGGCTATCTTGAGTCAGATTTGGGGGCCAATAGCTAGCTATGATTTCAACAGAGGTCTTGTCAATGGTTACCTGAACCTTGAGCATCTCCTGTGCATCATACTGTTTGACCAGCCTGGAGGTGTGCGTGTCTTTGATGTATAAAAGAGCAATCCCCAAACAGCGACTAGTCCACCAGTAAACCCAAGATTCACCAACAAAGCCCCAGGTGGACAGGTACAAAAGGTAGCACTTAAAGGCATACAGTAGTAAAACACACTAATTTATTGAGAAGTAAGCACTTTCACAATGATCCACACTGCTTCATCAGACAAAAAAGTTGAGATAGGCAAACAATATTTAAACAATAAAATTAAAAAATATCAAGGAGAAAAAAACACCCTTTCATTTCTTAAGGCAACAGTAACAATAGCACAGAAAACATTCATTTAATTTCAAGCTTCTTGATTTTAGGACAGGTTTTAAAGGTGCATAGTCATTTAACCCAAGGTCCCTGTGAGTCCAAAGTCTCAAAATCCATTGCTATTCCACACTTTCTGTTCTGTTAACAAGGTCACCCTTTCTGAGGGACTCTGGGACTACATGTAAAACCTGAAATAAAAGTATATGTTCTGCTCCTACTTGCATCGTATGCTTAGCTAAAGCACTATGTTCATGAACCTTCTTAGAACAATAAATGTGGTCCCTGACCCTCTCCCTGAGGCACAGATTTGTTTTATCCATGTAAAATTTGAAACAGAGCTTGCAATGTGCTACATATACAACATTTTTGGTATTACAATCAGCTTTTACCTTGAGCTGCCATAAGTGTCCTGTTTCAGGGTGTTTGAAGTATTTAGACTCATCAATAAAGTCACAGAATGCACATGTCCCACACCTGCGGGTGGCAAACAAGTGTTCCCCTGAAACACCAAGTGGTCTAGGATAGCACAAGTGCTGTTTCAGTGTTTTCTTATTTTTATAAATAAATCTAGGCTTGTCACCCACCAACCCACTCAACCTATGGTCAATTTGGAGAATGTTCCAATTTCTTCAAATCACATCCCTTATTTTGCCCACATCTGAAGTGTATGAGAAAATACCCTGTATTCCCTTATTGCTCTGTGCATACTTACATAGGGAGAGTATGCATCCCCAACACTTATTCATCAACATAGTGAAAGGGCAGGCTATGAGAACATCACATCAATCCTGTGAAAATGTGGACTTTGAGATGGATTTACATAGACTGAGGAATGCGTTTGTTGAAAGGGGCTATAGTCTGGTAGTGATTGATCAGGCATACCAAGTAGTGGCTCGTAAGAGGGAAGGGAGGGCCAGACCCTACTTTTCGAACTATAGGAGGGAAAGAAAAGAAAACACACAGAGTGATAAGGGAATATCAGTTATTTTCTCATGCACTTCAGATATGGACAAAGTAAGGGATGTGATTCGAAGAAATTGGCACATTCTCCAAACCGACCATAGGTGAGGTTGGTTGGTGGGTGATAAGCCTAGATTTATTTATAAAAATAAGAAAACATTGAAACAGCAGTTGTGCTATCCTAGACTGCATGTTTTTTCAGGGGAACACTTGTTTGCCACCCGCAGGTGTGGGACATGTGCATTCTGTGACTTTATTGATGAGTCTAAATACTTCAAATATCCTGAAACAGGACACTTATGGCAGCTCAAGGTAAAAGCTGATTGTAATACAAAAAATGTTGTGTATATAGCCCATTGCAAGCTCTGTTTCAAATTTTACATGGATAAAACTAATTGCCACCTCAGAGAGAGGGTCAGGGACCACATTTATTGTACTAGGAAGGGTCAGGAATACAGTGCTTTAGCTAAGCATACAATGCAAGTAGGCGCAGAACATATATTTTTATTTCAGGTTTTACATGTAGTTCCAGAGTCCCTCAGAAAGGGTGACCTTGTTAGTAGACCAGAAAGTGTAGAATTGTAATGGATTTTGAGACTTGAGGTTAAATGACTATGTACCTTTAAAACCTGTCCTAAAATCAAGAAGCTTGAAATTAAATGAATGTTTTCTGTGCTATTGCTACTCTTGCCTTAAGAAATTAAAGGGTGTTTTTTCTTCTTGATTGTTTTTAACCTGATTGGACAATTAGTTTAATTTTATTGTTTAAATATTGTTTGCCTGTTTCAACTTTTTTGTCTGATGAAGCAGTGTGGATCATTGTGAAAGTGCTTACTTCTCAATAAATTAGAGTGTTTTTTACTACTGTATGCCTTTAAGTGCTACCTTTTGTACATGTCTTTGATATATATTGAAACTCCACCTCCTTTAGCTTTACTGGCCACAGTTTGAGGTCTGAATGGATGATAGGATAGGTAAGCAGGTAAGGCCAGGGTGCTCTCTGTAGCTGTGAATCAGGTGTCTGTGACTGCACAGATGTCAGCATTTTCCAGGATTAAGAATGCTTCCAATGAGTTTGGTTTCATGTTCAGACTCGTACCGTTTAGCAGCATGACCTTTATGTTGTGTTTTATTGACATTTTTATGTTGGCAGTCTTAACCTCATCAGTACTCCTAAAAAAGGCACTATGGGGATGCAAGAACCTTTGCCAGCATCCTGAAGCCCAGGTGAGACAGATGCAGGCCATCTCTGCCAAAGCATTGTGGTCTGTCGATCATATCCTCCCAGGTACTGACTCACCCTGGAATGGCACCAGAAACACATCCAGTTGTTAAAGTAAATCATTTCCTGTTTATATTGAGGCATCATTCTGGGTGATGGCATAATGCTGCTTAAGGCTAGTGACATACCTGCCTGGGACACATAATCAGCGAACTCAATCATGTATCTCTTCATATAGTCCAGGGAGGTACGTCTCATATCATTCATGCCAAAATGGACACTGACAGAGTCATAACAGTACCTGTTGCTGAGAGACTGCAGTGCATATGTGATATGGCAGATTCTGGCACCTGACGGGCAAGTAACCGTGACTTTCTCCTTATCCAGCCTGCTGTGAGACACATCTGTGTGTCTCGCAATAGAGTCTCCTATAACTAATATGCTGTGTTTATGGTGAAGTCTTAGTGGCTGTGAGACACAAATGTGTTAACTATGCATGGATTGTGGTGTGAAGTGCTGTGGAAAGCACATGTGTTTTGCCTCGTAGGTCTCCTTTGTTTGGATATGTATATGTTGAGGACCTCCGCATATGTTGGTGTGTGTTGTATAGGTGTGGGTGGTGTGTGAGTGTATTGATTGTGTTGACAACCTTTTTGGTGCCACATATACTGGCTTGAGAGGGAGAGATTATGGACTCTAGGTTCCTAATGTAATTGCATCTTTTACAAATTGAGTTCCTAGTTATTGGTAGTAGATAGTTGTCTGTGTACAGGTGGCAGGTGCTATACTGTGTCAGGATGCCCATATCAACCAAACTAGCAGGAGAAACTGTAGGACATTGTCCATCTATATTTGTCAGAATCTGAGGGAGAAAGGCTAGGGAGACCTAAAGGGTGGGCCTAAAGCCCAAGTGGTTAAACCAAAAGGATGAGACTTACAATAACACTTACAATTTAGACAGGGTATAAACAAACAGTAATAAATGCAACAGAAAAGAAGCAGCTGAACACTTTAGAGAACAAGCAGCAATTAGCAGGAAAGTGCAAGATGAGCAGGAAAATGCAAGATTTATTGCCACTATGTTGCTGATAGCCACATACATATTGTCTTGATAGATGGAAGGGTATCATGTGGTAGTTAGTTAGTTAGGAGGATAGTGCTGGACAATCTGGATGCGCAGGGTGTGTACATAGTGGAGAGCAATGTATGTGGTCCAGTGACGTGTTCCCCTATTCTTGTCTTTCAGAAACCATGTACAGACAAAGGCACCCACCTTTTTCTGTTGTCAAAATGAAGTGATCATGGATGGGCTCAGACTCCATCACCACATCCTGCCTTCTAGAAGTCACCAGAATCAGGAGCAATGTCCTGCACTGTGGGCTGACCTTGTGACATCAATAAACCAAGTAGGGCTATAGGAAAGAAGCTACGAGCAGGTCCAACACCAGCAGGCTGATATGATAAATGCTGCAAGGCAAAGGGCTGCTACTGTGGCCAGGGACTGTGCTGCCACCAGAGGACATCCTGCAGCAGAACAACCACTCTTGGCCACAGAGGAGTTCCTGAAAACCTGGCATCAACCTCCAGCTCCCAAGCATCCATCACCCGTACGTCATGGAGGTGGGTGGCACAGCTTCCACAGCAGAGGAACATATAGGTAAGACTACTGTGTTCATCACTGTAATACTGTAGCAGTCATTATGGTAGCCTCTACAGACACACATACAAAGATTGTCAGCAATGTGGGCAGTATCAGAGTTCCTACTGTGCATGCTGATTTATGCACATATTATCCTGCAACAATGACACATTTGCGTTTGGTGACAATACCTCTCTCTCACATTTCCATAGTTACATCTGGTGTGGCTAAAGTCCAACATTCTGCAGCTGATGAGTGTGAAAATGTTTTGTTATGGCTAATATATACCCTAAGAATGCTAAGGGCAGCCAGTTTGCCGTAAACACCACTGTTATGCTTAGCCATAGTACATTACTTGTATGCTCAGCTTTGGAGGGGTTCACTGCAGTGCATTTAATTGGTAATCACAGTAGTGTATTTGCAGGAGCTGTAACATATTTGCACTTATTGCTTTATTGTTGTGAAGGTCTATGCAGTCTGCTATATTTTGGATAATAGTATGGTGAAGACAGGTGCACTGTGTTGTAGGTGTAGGTCCATCACATACACTGACATATCACTTATCTCACATGTGTATAGTACTGGCAACATTAACCGGACATAGCTGCACTGCATGCTATGAAGGGCCTGTCTTGTCTGTGTGTGTTGTGGTCTGCTTGTGTGTTGTGCATGGGATCAGAAATAAGACATGGTATGTATAATGCAGTTGTGGCACCATACCTGTATGTGTGTGTGTGTGTGTGTGTGTGTGTGTGTGTGTGTGTGTGTGTGTGTGTATTAATGTAGGTATGTTCTCTACCTCCTCACAGGTGACCATGGGGGCTGGAGGGTGTCCCCCTTACAACCCAATGCCAGTGTCTCATAGGACTCTGATGATGATGCTGGCCATAGTGAGGCACAGGTGGGGTTGTTGGAAGCTGAATCTGTCCCATGAGATGACATCCCACTTCCCCCCAAATGTCCCCGCACACAGTCAGTATACCCACACATACCCAATCCCCTGAGGAAACAGATATTGGACAGTCAGAGTTTGGTGACATCGAAAAGCAGAGTGTGGTGACTATGACATCAGTGACTGTCAACACTAGCCATAGCCATACAGCTGGCAAGGTCCCACACAGGCAGATTGCCAAGGGTGCTTGATAAAGGACTGCTACCCATTTACCACCTGTCACTGATGTCACATCATGACCCACTGAACGCATGATTTGGGCCATCATTGGAAGCACATTCTGAATGTAACACCAGATGGATGCTCGGGATCATGGATACATCACTATCTGGTATCCATGACTCCATCCACAGCATTGGTGATGCCATGCATTGTTTCATTGATGTAGTGGACAGATGGCGGGGTGAGACATTGTCAGTCCTTGAATGCTCACTGTCTGTGCTAGAATGTGGTGGGTGTAGGGCATCGGACACATGGCTGTAGGTCAGCAACATCTGCTGAGAGTCCACATGGCCATGCACACGCATGATCCCGCAGTGGCAATGCCTCCAGCACTTCAGAATGGCGGGGTGCTGTCCACACCATGACATGGCAGGTTATGGGCACATGGTTCTGGATGGTCACATGAGAGAGATGGTCCCAGCAGACACCAGTCACTGTCAGCAACTAGTACCACATCTGACCCTGGGCACGGTGGTACCAGTGCCATTCCTGGCAGAGAACGTTCCCATGTTCATGGCTGGAGACAGTGAACTGTCCAGTCTTCCATGCACTGCTGTCCAACATACCCACATGTAGGGCTAACACATGTCATCACTGTGTACACGCACACACTCATACATCAATGTCACATGCAGGTCACCAACAGACACATACAGCACCTCTCCATGGCCCAGCAGACCACCACCCCTTCCTGACCCCCACACGTGATGTCAACTGTTTGACAAAGCCTAGGTCTCTGGCACCCCCACACCACCCTGTGGATGTGATGATACCTGTGCCAAATCCCTGCCATCCATAACATCAATGCAGGGACATGCAAATGCAGGTCTGATGTACAGGGTGCCTACAGTACATTGCAATACATTACATTGTTTACAGTGGTTCTGTTATGCCATGACAGGTGCTGTCTGCTGGCATATGTCATAAGAACACATTAACATTTTGATTACTTTGTTGCATGATGTTAGATTGGCGGAGGTGTTGTAGAATGACAGGTGTCTCTCAGAACTTTGTATGTTTCTGTTGCAGGGGTCTGAGTGACTACACTGTGAAGACTTGGTGGTGATAAAGAGGCTCAGGATGACATGGTAGCAAAGCAGATATATGACATCAGCAAGGCAAGGCTTTATATGTGCATGGTTACCTAGGTGCATCTGTGTAGAGCAGTGTGTCAGGGGCAATGGGGCAGACAGTGTACTCCTGCATGTATACCCCGTGACAAGGTATGCCACCCCTGATACATATCACCTGATGTTCTGTACCTACAAATATAGGTTGTGGCAGATAGCATTTATGCCTAGGTAGTTGTGGCCTATTTAGGGTCAGCAGGTACACACAGGACCTTAAAAAATTTAGCCATTGCACACACATAGGCAAGATTGACATACTGCTGTAAGGGGGTATATTTACATACATAAGCACAATCACAGAACTGGTTTTCTTGAGATTAGAACCACTGCTTATCTAGTTATAGATACTATAGTATTATGTACTAATCACATGTGCCACAGAGATTATTGGTGTGGGAGTGTCTGTCTGTGCTGTTAAGGTGGATGACATCAGCAGGACCTGTAAATGAGGCCAATGGTTGGAAGTTGACAGGCCCTGAAACTGTGTACCATTGCACACAGATAGGTGAGACAAACCCACTGCTGCAAGAGGGCAAATCTACACACACACACTTACTCACACTGACAGAGTTGCCCTTATTGAGAGTAGAACGCCTACCTATTTGTATACACTACAGCACTACACACTAATTGCATGTGCCATGCAGCTAACCTGTTTTGAGAGAGTCAGCAAGTGCTGTTAAGGTGAATTATATCAGCATCTCTTGTAAAGGAGGCCAAATGGGAAGTCAACAGGTAGGCACAGGACCTTAAAATGTTACACTATTGCACCCAGATGGGCAAGAGAGGCACACTGATTCAGGGGATATAACAGAGTTGTACTTACTGAGAAGAGAACCCCTACCTATCTAGTTATGTACACTATAACACTTCATACTTATCACATGAGCCACGCAGCTTAGCTATCTCAACAATATTAGTCAGTGTTGTTAAGGTGAATTACATCAGCAGCCCTTGTAAAGGAGGCCAATGGGGATGTTGACAGGTAGGGAAAGGGCCTTAAAAAGCATAACCATTACATGGATATGGGTGAGACAGACACACTGCTGCAAGGGTGTATATTTTTTCACAGACACACACACACACACACACACACACACACATACCCACACGCACACACAGCTGTCTGTTGCAAGATTAAAACCCCTACCTCTCTAGCAGTATATGCTAGAGCACTATGGATATATTGCATGAGTCACAGAGCATATCTGCTTTGAGATTGTTACAGCCAGTGCTGTTAAGGTGGATAACATCGGAAGGCCCTGTAAAGGAGGAAATTTGGGAAGCTGGCAGGTAGGCATAGGGCTTTAAAATGCATGACCATTGCACAGATATTTATTTTATTTATTTATTTTTATTTAACATTTGTTAACCAGGAAAGTCTGACTTGGAATGGTGCCAATTTTCAGTGGAGGCCCGGGGAGAAATGCTCCAGATGCATGTCTTTTTGTAATATGGGAGGAAACCGGAGCACCTGGAGGAAACCCAAACGAATGCAGGGAGGACATGCAGACTCCACACAGAAGGCACCCCAGCCGAGAATCGAACCGGAGAACCTCTTGCTGTGAGGCGACAATGCTACCACTGCACCACTGCGCTGTCCAGATATAGGTTAGACAGGCACACTGCTGCAACAAGATACATTAATACACACACACAGTTGCTTGTTGCAAGATTAGAACCCTTCCCTATCTAGCAGTGCACACTACAGCACAATGTACTTATCACATGCGCAACAGAGTTTAGCGATTATTAGAATGTTGCTCAGTGCTGTTAAGGTGGGTGACATCAATGTGCAGCAGTACACTACTCACAGGGCCATAAAATGATTACCATGGCACAGAGAAATGTCAGATGGCCATGTCTGTACAACTGTTAGAAAAATATCTTCACACACACACACACACACACACACACACACACACACACACACACACACACACACACACACACACATGGTGGCTACAGTGAGATTAGAACCCCTACCTACCTACTATTACACACTATAGCTCACAGTACATATTCCACATGCCGCTGGTTAAATCTGCTGTACACATGGCTGCAGCCACAGTACTTGTTGACTGTGCAAGGTGGCCTTGTATTACACAGCATGTGTGGCCTGCAGAGTGAACCTGCTTTATGCTGTTAGAGTATATAGTTTCCTAGCAGTGGGGTACATGTTCATACCCCTGCTATGTGTGTGTAGATACCAGTTCCACTATGTCCGCCCAGTTGCAGTTTGCTAGGTGGACAATTGGTCATTGACAATATGGCGTGTCCAAGTCCAGCACTGACACCATTGCACATTACACCACCTGCTCACCATTGCCTATATACAGGGTGACATTCCACAGGCAGAGGGTTCTGTGTTTGTGCAGTTATATCATTATGCAGCCTTAGTCTGTTACCATCAAACAACTGCTGTGTGTGTAGGTACAGATAACCCCAGCATCCTGCATGTGTGTGTGAATATTCGTACATCCCCATACACATATGCACATTTATATGTATATATATATATATATATATATATATATATATATATGTGTGTGTGTGTGTGTGTGTGTGTGTGTGTGTGTGTGTGTGCATATATATATATATATATATATATATATATATATATATATATATATATATATATATATGTTTATATAGATGTAAATATAGCTGTGTGTGTGTGTGTGTGGTATGTGACTGTGGTCTACATCACTCTGCACCACTATGTAGCTATATATATATATATATATATATATATATATATATATATATATATATATATATACAAACTGATAGACTGGACAATCATGGGTGAGGGGATAGGCAGAGACAGATACGTATACAGAGCTGCCTGTATGCACACACATATTTTCATATATCGGTTCCTCAGGCAAAAGAGGCATTAGACATAGGCTCAAGTTAGCTAAGTTAGGAGCATACCCAGTGTGACTGTCAGTACTTACAAGGTGACTCCAGGCCAGACCTACCTGTACTGCAGTCTGGGATTTTGTGTGCTACAGCCAATTTTACTGCTGCACCTGATTCAACAGTGACCTCCTTGATATTTTGTCCAAGGCATTCCCTGGCTGTGTGCTGAACATAATATATGTCTCATACGTATTAAATGTGACAATTGTAATTAAATTTACAAAGTTCTGCATATGTATGTTATGATGTACATACCATTGCTGATTTCAGGTACATTATTGGCAAATTGGTATAGGTTGACATTAGGACATGCTGACAGACATTTGAGTTACTGACTCCATACACATCAGCAAGCACATGCTACTGCACAGCCTATTATTCTCTGCACTCTATACATTTGTCTAGTCAGTAGTTATTCCATCCCCTTGTATTTGGGCCATTTTCCCACCACTGCTCATGGCTTTGTCCAGATTTCCTGCTCTAACTGGTTGAGAGGCATGATGTGACTGGGGTACATGATGTAACACCACAAACAGGGTGACAGTCTTCACACCCCTCACTGTACATGTTTTTGCAGAATGTCCAGCATTCCACCCCATGTCTGCTCTGTTCATTATACAGTTGTGTTTATCAAGTAATATACTACTAAATGCAGTCCACTGAATTGTTGCAAGTACTGACACAGTTAAGTGATGGCCTTTACATCCTGCAGCTAATCTAACCTGTTGCAACTTGCTGTTATAC
Source organism: Protopterus annectens (assembly GCF_019279795.1). NCBI lineage: Eukaryota > Metazoa > Chordata > Ceratodontiformes > Protopteridae > Protopterus > Protopterus annectens. The sequence continues at coordinate 956,953,283 of NC_056741.1, read as the reverse complement.
TATCAACTTACTAGGTTACTCAGAGCTTATCTATAATGTCTGCTTGTTTGGCCCCTTTACCACTCATTGTCTCTTTATGGCATGAACAGATTGAGACATATCGACAGTCTGTAGGACTCTTACCATAGGAGTACCTCACATACAAAAGTTGTAGGTGCAGCCAACTTTGAGCCATCAACACCTTTAACCATGATAATGTGCTTAGCCACCTGAGCCACTGGAAGGTGAGGTTTAATTCCAGACACTATCAACAGCAGACAGACAGACAGAACACTGTATGAGCCCTACTGTGGCCCCTGCATTTTGTGTAAAATAGGACATTTGGGCAAGTTCTTTGCCACTGCCCTGGGATTGTGTGGTCTGCAGATATATCCTTGCAAACATATATATAACTATTACTACAGTTGTATGGGAACACTGGTGTGTTGTGGTAGTGGACTCTGGCATTGACAGTGTTGCATCTGTCTTATGACCCCACTATTTGGCATTCCCCTTGCATACTGCTGTGGGTTTTCCAGCCCTGTAACCTCATGCATATTATGGGATACATAGTATTGGACAGAAAATATGTTGTCCCATGTAGCTATTAGTTTTCTGCAAGTAGCCCAGCAACACACTCTATTCCCTTACATACATGCAGCAGGTCCATCCATATGCTACCATAGTCTAGTACCCTATACATTTGTAGAAAAGGAGACTGACTTACCTTATGGACACAGCAGTTGAGAAACCTGTGTTTCATGGCTGACTCTGTCTGGGCACTCAGTACACAGCCAGTACATGGTAAGGTAGAGATTGTGTTGTGTGGCTGGCATCCTTTTTACTATGTATGTGAGTCAGAGTAAGGTGTCAGTCCCTAGGACCCTAGGTTGTCAGTGCATGTGCTTTGCATTGCCTCTTTGGCAAGGCCAGGCCATAGTGGGCATGCCAAAATCTGCCTACAGGGACAAGCTCAGGGGATCCTTCTCTGAGTCCTCCTCTGCCTGTGGCTGTGGGGATCTAGGTTCTGGTGGGGGAGCTGTGTGTCCCTTTCCTGTGATAGCTCTGCTGCAGCTGTTTCCACAGGATCAAATTGCATAGCATAGCACATACTGTGAACATCTGTGCACGTGTTGCTTGGGAGTACTGCAGGGCTCCACCTGATATATCAAGGCAGAGGAACCATGACTTGAGCAGCCCAAACACATGCTCTATGATGCTCCTAGTTTGTGCATGTGCCTCATTATGGCACTCTTTGGTAAGTGAGTATGCATTTCTGATGGATGTCATCATCCATGGTTCCAGTGCATAGCCAGCATCCCCCAGTAGAAGGCTGTACAGGATGTCCCCCCTGACAAATGTCTGGTACAGCTGTGATGTGTGCAAGATACAGGAGTCATGATAGCTGCCAGGGATTCCAGCACACACACTCATGATAATGCCCTCAACATTGCACACAACCTGGCAGTTGATGGAGTGATACCCTTTGCGTTGATGTAGACTGTACCCTTCTCAATGGGTGGTGCTTTGATGTGTATATGAGTGCAGTCTATGGCACCCAGCACCTCAGGGCATTGTGCTGCATGGTGGAAGAGATGTATAGTGCTGGACTTCTCTTCATGGCTGTGGGGTAAATAGATGTGTTCACTGGCATGTGTTTGCATGGCATCCAGGAACTGGAGGACTGCCCTGGATGAAGATGCCTGTGAGACCCCCATTATGTCCCCAGTTGGTCTTTGAAAAGTACCTGTAGCTAATATTCTAAGGGCTACACATACCTTCGTTTCCACTGGGATATGTTCCCCTCTGTTGTCTCTGGGTCTGAGTTGCATGTGGCAAACCTCAGTAAGTTCTTGCAGTATGTCCCTGTCCACCCTGTAGCACTGTACAATCTCCAGCTCATGTACCTCCTGGAAGGTTATCCTGTGCCTGAACACTCTTCTTCTTTTCAGTCTAGACCTATTTTCAGCAGCACCATCAGCACTGCCCTCAGCCTCTAGCACATACAAATGTATCAGAGCAGCAGTTGCCACTATCATTCTGTCAGTTAAAATTCCCAATAGGGTAATCCAATGGTGCAGAGTATGTGGGAAAAATCAGATTGTCGGGTGTATGCATACTTTATAGTGGTGTGCTACAGATGCAGCCTGTGTGATTGGCTAACTATGATACATTCCACCTGCCAGGTATATTGTTGAGAGGTTTGAATGGTCCAGTGTCTGTGGAACCGGGATTTAAAAGTACTTTATACATGATCGGCTTTCCAGACTATTATCATTTTTTTTTTTTAAATACCTTCCCTGCTAAGCACTGTGGCGCGGCCCACAAACCCGCACCAATAATATACACACTGATCAGCAGTCTGGATACCCTCCCATGAATGGGCATGCTCAGCATAGCTTAAACTAGCTAAAACATGTGCCCCACAGCTAAACAAAGCCTAGCAGCACTAGACACACACCCCTGCTTAGCTGAGCTGCTCGGCGAGCAAAAGGGTGCCTCTGAGCTCTAATCCACATAAACGTAATGTGACACACCCCCTTTTGATGTCAGCTACATCTTCTGTGGACACCAACATGGTTCAGGGGCTACACCAGCTTTATCTGCTGACACAGTAGTCCATTTTTGCTATTCAGTATCCCCATCTCATTTGCATACTGATCTGTGCACACAACCTGGATATTTCACTATTCCAAGACCTGCCTCCTTAGCAGCCACTGAAATTTAACATTGCACATAATGCTTGCAGAGCCCTATAATGCATTATTCTCACATATGTCTTATTTTTGGATTTTACATTTTTTTTTGCATAACGGCATATTTGCTCACCACTGCACATAACACAAACATGATACGGCTATTAAAAATTATATTTTATTATTTTGCATTATTTTTTGTACATACAGGACATAGTTTTGAACATATCTATCCTTAATATGCAATCCCTGACCTTCTAAAAGGGGCTTTAACAGCCCCCTGTTCAATTTTTGATGTCTTGTACATGGATATTTTCTGTGTACACTTTGGACACCTACACAGGGTCTGCACGACTACCTATTTGCTTGCTGGATTACTCCAGCACCATCATTTGACCACATTTGTATGAAATTCCCCTTCTTATGAGCATAGCTGGCGTTAGGCACCCACGAAACCCGCGGCCATGGGGAGCCCCCGATTACATCCCAGCGAACGAGGGCCCCCATGCAGCAGCAGTGAGTTTCTCTGTCCCCTCCGCTCGTTGCTCAGCAAAGCACCTTTTGGATATCCACATGGCTCAGTAACATCACCACGCAACTGCAAACTGTTTTCCTCCTTTTTTATTTATTTATTTATTTTTTACGTGCCTGTAAGCTGCTATCAATCAAGTCCGCTTCAGTGAAGCACAGGACCTGATTGGCTGCAGCAGCCAGGAAAAGAACTTTTTTTTTTTTTGACATGTAATAATGTCCAACCTGTCACTGGATAAGGAGGTTGAACTGGTAAATAAAAGGTTTAAGGTAGGAAAGCAGGATTTATGGCAGTTTCTTAATATTAATAAACTTGAAGCATTTCCACTTATTCAATAAAATGTTTTCCTCTGCATTGTGTCCTAAACTATGCCAATACTATACTGGAAATTATTTTGAACGCATACATAAAGTATTTATATGCTAGACATCCACTGTTACGGTGGGCAGATACTACTTTTTTTTCATGTGTGCATTTGTGCGTGCGATGTGCATCAGATTAGTTGACATAAAAGTATGTTTGTGGTAATGAAATAATAAAGTAAGATAGTTATAGATACATTACTAGTGAAAGCTCGAGCCTCCTGCAACAGATGGGACCCAGCCTACCTTAACACAGCAGTGCAACAGCTACCTGTAGTAGGAAAATATTCTGCTACAAGTAACAGAAGTATACCTAAATGTTTTTGTGTAATATTTGATCTCAAAACTTACTTTTGTGCAGTCAGGAAAATTCCAGATATACAAAAAATAATCCCATAACAAATGGAGTTACACACAAATACATACATTTTATGTTTCTCTCCTTTATTAGTCCAGTTTGCAATAGAAAGTGGATCAAGCCACTCTTGGTCTATTACATTACAAGGTAAATATTCACAGGCGATCTGCAAACTAAATCAACACTTCAAGTGTAGGGGCATACCTCTCAACCTCTTAGAGCAAGAAATCTGGACAAACCATAAATAAAAGTGGGACAAAGACCCAAAAATAGGGACAATTTTTAAATATTGCTCTTACAAACTTAAGTTGATAGAATAACAGGTTTTGTATTAGCATCCTAGTCGGCTTTAGGTACCTGCTATCGCTGGGGGGGCCCAACAACAGCAAGTTATCTTACTTTGCTATTTTGTAACATGTCTGTCAAACTAACAAAAGCTAGTACATCAATCTTGTATACTTAATAAACCAGGTGGGTAACAACTCTTACTTATATCTTCTTTAAAATTAAAAAATATCTCTGGTTATAGTAACAGTGTTTTATCAAGTAACAGGCTTCATAATTCTATTAAATATTTTACCACTGACATAGTGCCTATGGCTTAATTAAACCCTGCTTGGTGGACATTCTCTCCACTAAAACCAACAACATAGCCAGCTTTAGGTACCTGCAATATCTGTGGCTGCAAGGAGGCCTCTTAATCATCCTTGACTTTGTAGGGGGCCCACAAAAGCAACTGATGTTTAGGAAAATGAGGAAAAACTGTATTAATTTCCTAATTATGCTCTTTAACCTGAAAAGGGATGTGGTATAACCCTGTTAGGATAAAGCTGATAATGAACATAAGCAAGGTAAGCAATAGAGAGATCAGCAACCCAGAGTGACTGAGCTGAGTGCAAAACTTGTATTTTAAGAAGATCTGATGCTTCCGATCTTCAGAGATGTTTTTACTTTCAGGGATTTTTATAAATATTGGTAGAACATCAGATACTACAACTCTTAACTTCTTTGCAGAGGAATTCAGCACAATACCAAAAATAATAGCAGAATAAAGGCTGAAAATCAGGAACATATTTTAAATATCACTCTAATTCACTTATCCTTTGCATCAACTTGCATTTTTGTGTGGGATAATATGAAGTATAAACCTCTGATGCCTGGAATTATTGACTGTCAGTGTTCCTGAATGATTTACTAGCAAATTAAACTTTTTTTATGAAGGACAGAGCAAAATTATCAGCAAAATTAGGGAAGGTTTGTGAAATCATAGACAGTGACAGGTATACATTACTCTTCACTGACTAAATAAAAGTGACTTAGCCCTGCTGCTGTTTGATGATTGTTAAACAGCATTCACTGACCTAGTGTGGCTGTACCAGTGGTCCACACGGTATTGCTATTTGCTGAAATAAGTACAAAACTAGTATTGCTATGGCTTTTGTGTGTGTTTGTAAAAGATATCAGTGATTTTATCTCTGCATACACCCAGTAATACTAGGATACATACATTATTATTTTGGGTTTCAGTCAAAATTGTAGCTAACAAGTAATCATATTTCAAAAGTAATGCATAAAATATATCAGAGAACATTCAGACAATTCAATCTTCAAGGAGTCCAGTGGTCCCCACTTGCCAGACTGTACAAATTTATACAGGGGGCTCCATTAATCCTCTGTGACTGTATTGCTAGTTTGGGAAAAATGAGAAAAAAATGTATTAATATTCTGATTAAGGTCTTTACCTTGATCCTCTTAGGATAAAGCTGATAATGGCCTCTGCTCTCAGCTGCACTCATTCTAAAACCAGATGTGCTCAGAAGTGCATGTACAGAAAGTTGCTGTAGGTTATTGGGGGGGGGGTTGCTTCTTTAATTTTCATTACAGTTAAACCAGAGAGGTGTGCACATGAGGTCATTACAGCTTTTGTTTGGGCTGAGGCCAGTGTAGTGATGGTTTCTTTTACTTTTCTCAGAGACCTCAGAGGTGTACAAAGAAGGTTACTAAACTTCTGCTTTCATCCCAGTCTAACACCAGAGGGATGCGTGGCAATGATAGCCCTTTTTTGGGGGGTTAGGGAGGTAAGCCATATTCCCAGACTGGACCTCTGTATCTAGACAACAGATGTCTTGTTAGTTTGTTGTGAGCTACTGTTTTGCCATCTTTGAATATTAAGCCTTGGGCACAACTTATATCTTTCTTGAAAGAAAAAAAAATATTTTCTTGCTCATGTTTTTGTTTAGGACACTACTGAGTTAAAGGGTTGGGAAAATGCTCGAAAATGCATCCCAGAAAACCTATAACCCTATGGTTTCTCGGTTTATCCGAGTTATTTCCTAAGTGGTTATTTGTGCTGTCTTTGTCAGGAAAGGTGTGCTGAAAGGATGCAAGGAGAAGTTAAGCTGAACAGCAACAATTAATTTTATTCCTTAATCATAATTTATTTTCAAGCCATCATTGGATGGAAAA